>NC_057811.1:262178564-262207421 GCF_018294505.1 Triticum aestivum
AATGACGACAAAATAATTTCGTGCTTCCACGTTTCGGATTGAAATATCTGCCGGCCCCAAGCAAAATCTCCCTTCTCCACCGTCCCCTTCCGCGCCTAGATTGTTCAAATCCCTAAGTCGCCGCTACCCCAAGAAAAGTTTGAATCGCCCCTCGTCTCGTCTCTTTCCCCACCTCTGTGCTGAACGACGATGACGAAGACGACGGCCGCACTTCACCACCGCACCGGAGCTACCTCATCTAAGCCCTCGTCCACCGCACGAGGTGGTCCACCGACAACGTCGGCCGCCGCAACCGACGTGCCTCATAGACACCGACTTCCACCGCATCAGGTGACCTTCACCAACGGCGTCTCCCACCTCACTGGGGCTACTTCACCGAGCACATCGTCACACCTCCGCCCCCAAGGCCATTGGAGCTTTACCAACGGTCTCGTCCACCGCATCGTAGCGCCCTGCTGCCACTCAAGATCTGCATCCGTGCACAGCCAGCCTACGCCAGCGCATCACCCTCAACGGCTCTAAAGTGACCCGCACTCTTGCTAGGCGAGCATGCCAAACGCCGGCCCGAACTAGGTATCCAGACATCACTCCCTTGTGCACTGTTCCGACGATGTTTGGATATCCTTTCACTACTCTCTTAGCTTACACGCATATGCAACTCTGACTTTAACTCCTATTTCTTCTGGAGATATCATCTGAAACAAGCAAAGACATTTTTTAGTGATGCATGACGGCGCTACGGGATCTGGTACACATCCTGCACACCCGTATAACCTTGTAAGCATCTGTCCTCCGGTACAACAGCAAGATCGATTCCTCTTATTTGATCAACCATTCGCCATGTCAAAAATGTAGAGGGGGATGCAAGGAGCACAGGGCGTGCACATCCAAGCAAGTGGTAACATGGACTTGTACATGGAACATCCCAAGCGCAAGCAGAGCTGCAGTGAGCCTGTACAACGAGCTAGCGTAAGTCCCTGCATTTCATTTAATTCATACTGGCCTGCGTGTATGATTTGTGTGCAGTGGCGGATCCACGAATTCAAGTTACCAGGGGCGAACATTTAACTTAAAAAATACTAAGGCACTTGCACTCCGGAAATCAACATAACTTGAGAAATGTGAAGCTACATGCACTATGAAAACCAACTAATAATCCAAAGTAGTTCAGATTATAAAACACTAAATGATGTAAGCACCAAAAAACACAAAATGCAACATAGTGTACAAGGACTACTAACATGGTCTTTACCTACCTGAATTATTCATTCTCTTGCTAAAAATATGGAAGTGTAATTGCAACTATAACCAGTGCGCAAACTGCATATCAATATATCTATCATGCACAAGTATGCCAATAGTTTCAAACAACATATTAGAAAAGTATTTATGCTACGTCGACATGATACGGGTACTTTCTGGTAGATGGCCTCGACGTTTCCTCAAGCCATGAAAATGTACTATAATTTTCTTGTCATCAATGCCTGCAAATCTCTAGGTCTCTCTCAATATAGCAGATCGTCATTAGACACTCAATCCTTCAATGGGAGCTTGCAAAATGCTTGCATTAGATCCCTCATTAGACACTATATGTTCATCACCAGGAGCATGTAAAATGTTTGCATCAAATCCTTCATTATAGTCTGTTCACTAGACACTTCAGGCTCAAGAACAACATGAGCTTGTATGTTTGCACCGGAAACTTGATTAGATACATCAGATTCAGTCAGTTCAATATTGCTGGGGGGAGTTATAAAATAAGTAGAAATTGGTTTAATTTTCTCATAGATTCCTTACATACAAGCAGTTTTACAACACCGTCAGATTTAACTATTGGCCAGAAATTGAACAGTTGAATTAGATATAATCCGGGACGTGATCTACCTGGTCATTGCGCATGCTGCTCTTACAAGCTGCGACTGTTCGTTTGCGCAAGCTTGATGCCATGCCCGTGCTGCCACCGTTGCCTCCCACATAGGCTACACCCAGGGTTGGATCTTCATCTTCTTGTCCTTCCATTCGCTTGAAACCCGGTGACCGCCCTCCAACGAGGGTAAGAGGAAGTGTTGTGTCAGTCTGTCCAACGGCGGCTAGGTTAGGAGCATACCAGACTGGAGGCTCGAGCGAATGAATTGGGATTTTTCCTGTTGTCGATCGATATGGGAGGCGCTCGTTTGGGCCGCGAGGCTGCTATAGGGCCGGTGTTGCACTTTTGTTATTGGCCCGTCCAAATTGAAATGTTTTTCTTCATTTTTTACATTGCCTGCTCGTGTGTTGGGACGAACAAAAGTAGCCTGGGCCAACCTGCACGACTCAAATTAGGTGCATACTTTCCAGCCACCCGAGGTGGCTGCCCATACCAGCCCCTATTGTGGCGTCGCCCCTTTTTGTGTGTATGATTGGGGTAGTGAAAATATTCCATTGGCGCTTTTGATTTATCCACAGAATGGTTGAATTGCTTGTTTCTATGAACTGAGTTCGCCAAAAATGTGAAGGATCCCAGTCTTTTCATCCTATTGTAGATTGCTTAGATCTCGATATGTCAAATGTAATCTCATGAAATATACAGTAAAAGCCAGTGTGATATGTGTCGCTACAACTAGTCTAACTACACGTCCTCATATAACATATGAAGGACACACCATCTTACCAGATTAACCATTCGTCTTACCAATGCAGTGTGGGAAGAAACAAGTATTGGGACTGCGTATCCAAGCAATTGATGCCATGGACTCCTTCATAGAACCTTGTAAGCGAAAAAGAAGTTGCAGTGTGCCTGTACAAAGAACTAGCATAAATTCAGTTACCTGCTTCTCGGAATTTTAGTTAGCCATTTATCGCAAAATTATTCAATTATGTTTCCTGGCTTAATTTAGTTTGCTACTGATTACATAATGCCATAGCCTGTTAATCCTATTATAGACTGCGCCTATCTATTCATTTGATACTTACTGTTAAGAATTACCTGTTTGCCTGAACTTAAATAGCTACTTAAGCATGTAGATAGCTGCTCATATTAACTTCTAGGGTGCAGCAGAATTCACGTGTAATTTCCGTTCTGATACCCTGTTTGTTTAAATGGTTTGCTATTATCACTTATTGCACTAGTAATGTTTGCATGTTGATAGATGGACAACTGTTAGGTTTATATGAGGGACACCGTCTTTTTAACTTATATATGTGTTGGAATCATTTTGCTTACATCAAAGAAATTTACACATGTCTGTGTTGCCGGTAAACGGTACGGACTTGTTACATTAATATGTTGCCAAGAACTTGTTAGTTTTACTAGTTCATGTGTAATTAAATACGTTGTCAAAACCAGTTTTACTAGTTTGATGTTAGTTTCTTATGGCTCTTGCAAAACTTTATTTATTTATTGCTAACATTCAATTTTGCAGGATCCAACTGAAACTCTGTTGGCACAACAAGTATGTTTTCAGAAACTTCCTTGTTTACCTGGTTTGCTGCTGTAACTTGTTGCTGTAATCATCTTACCAACTTCAAGTTTTCAGGATCCAATTGGAAGTCCAATTGCACAGCAAGTACATTTTCAAAAAAATATTTGTGTAACAGGTTTGCTGTTGTAACTTGTTGCTCTAATCAAGTTACTAACTAATCAACTTTTCAGGATCCAAGAGAAACTCCAATGCCACAATAGGTTCCTTTTGCAAAACTTGTTTGTTTAACTGCTTTGCTACTGCTGCTGGTTGCTCCAATCATGTTACTAGCTATTCCACTTTTCAGGATCCAAGAGAAACTGCAATGCCAAAGTAGGTACCTTTTGTAGAACTTGTTTGTTTAGCTGCTTTGCTGCTGCAACAACCAGTTACAATGATGTTAATAACTACTTTTCAGCACCCAATTGAAACTCTTTAATTCCTTCTTTGTTCAACTAGTTTGCTGTTATAACTCCCAGTTAAGATGTTTTGCTAACTTCAACTTTTCGGAATCCAATCGGAGCTTTAATGGCAAAACAGGTTAGACCAAGAACAAAGAGCAAGGTCCCCATGGAAGTTGTATCATCCCACAGTAGTGGCACTGGCCCAATTGTGCATCATGAATTGCCAACTGCTGATGCTCTAGAGGCTAAACTAGTGGTAGAAACAGATTCTGCTTATGCACTTAGAGATGAAGTTGACATGTTGAGGAAGCAAACAACAGAATCACAAGAAGTACTCAAGACAACCATTAAATATTTGGTGGATTTCAAAACGAAGCAAGCTGAGACTGACCGCATTGTTAAGGTTCTGAAGGAAAAAAGGAAATTAAATCCCCACTTGGTATATCATAGGTGAAATGTTCCTTCCATCATTGAATAACCTTTGTGTTGTTTGTTCATGTAATCGATCAAACCATTTGTTTTAGAGATAATGTAATAATTGTTTTTTTTTTGGTTTTTAATTTTATTTGAGCACAAGTCTGTATTAATTGATAAGACTCGGAGACATTTAATTATGATTGTTGTGCTAGACCTACAAATATGCCAATCGGGCTGAATGTGCATTCAGCAATAATAGTAGTGTAGATGGGCCATAAGTGGCACACATCGGAAATGGCCAAGATGATGTACTAGCTTCGCTAAAAAAAGGATGCTCTTCGCGCAAAAAAATACAGCGGCCTGGCTTATGTATGTTAGTTGATATTATTGATCCATATCTATAAGTGTTTATAAGTCTGTTAATTTTGTACATTCTTGGTTGATTGACTTATATTTGAATCTTGGTACATCGCTTGTGTACATATCTAAATGGGAGAACACATTATGCTGCATGTGACATTTGAGTTGGACATAAAGTGTTCCGAATATTTGAATTCACCTTAAACTGGATTCTAGCTTCTGAATTCGAGTATTGGCATTTGTAAATCATATTCATATATGATAGTGGAATACATCTCTGTCGTGCTTTTGAAGATATATAAAAGCACATAGAATGATTTATAAAGATTTGTATAGGAATACAAAATGGATTCGAATTTAGTTGCCAGGGTAAACGTGGATGCTTGTTGTCCGAAAATTCGAAAGAAGCGGCAAAATGTCCACTACCACGTCGGTTGCTCGAAGCCAAGTGTTTGGGAGATGGAAATTACAGTCTACCCCTTACACGAACAATCCATCGGCCGATTCCACTGCTCTCAATAGGGGTAGGTTAGTAACTTCAATTAGACATGACATGACCACCTCTGAGCCCATTCCGACATGATGGACACCAAACATGGGCGACAAAACACATTTGATTGAAGATCGTCCGAAAGACCTCTGTTTCTCCCTCCATTTCCCCATTCATACACGGTGGGCGGCAAAACAAACTCGAATCGGCCGAAATCGATGTAGGCAAATATTTTCAATAGGGGCAGGTTTGTAACTTCACTCAGACGTGACACAACCGCCCTACCTGTCAGCCCCGTTCATATACCGTGGGTGCCAACCATGGGCACCAAAACACCCTCTCCTCGCCAGAAATCGCTCTGGGCAAATATTGGCGAGATGCAAGATTACCGTCCTATCCCCAACCGATGGGACGTCTAAATTTTAAACGGGGGTTAAGTTCATAACTTTCCCATATTTCAGACAGGCGCGTCCCAAAAACATGGTTCCCCATACCTCTCCCTCCATTTTCCCATTCATACACCGTCCGCACTAGAACACAATCCCCACACCAGCCTCCTCCGTCCGCCACCCCATCCATCACCGTCCTCCTCCACCCCATCCATCGCCACCGTCCTCCACCATGCTGGAGCGCCTACCAAGACCGCTCCTTCCACTGCTAGAGATGGATGTTTCTCATCCATGGCGATGGACCAAGAGCCTTGCATCGCGTCCTCTCGCTTCATCGACGCCGTCGACCTCTTTGTCGGGGCCGCTCACATGACCTTCCCTTCCACCGCAATGGGACTTATCCCCTGATGCACCCGTCTACCATCGCAGATCTGCTTCAACGCCACCGACAACCATCGCATCCCCGATGCCTACACGGCGCCGCAAGAGAGGTGGTACTTCATATCTCCTCAACTTTTTGATCTCAACCAGAAAATAGATCGTAACTTGGTTACTGTACTTTCTTTTCAGCTCTTAGAATTTAGTTCTTAGTTCGAAGCAAACAATGGATGCTAAATAGCATTACTCCGGTTTGTAGCTTTAAATCTGCCATGGCACAGTCATAATAGGGTTTAATTGATCATGCTTAGGGTTTAATTGATCATGTTGGTTCCGTGGTGGTTTCTTTAATACAAATCGGAGGGGAAACCCTCTTTTGCTAAAAAAATGATAGCAAAAGAACACTCGGGTGTGTGTATCTCTACAGGGTGCCCACGGTGGGCCGTGGCCCACCCTGGGATTTTGGGTCGGCCCAGGCCCCGATTCCGCTCTGTTCTGCTGCGCGCTTCCGATCCATACTCTCCCCCAGCCACCTGCCTCGTCGGCGACTTGCCGTCCCCGGATGGCATGACTCTAGGAGGAGACGCCGGACTAATAGGAGGTTAGGAGCCACTTGCCCAACAACGTCACTGTTCGTGGCCGTGCCGCCGTGCCTACCTTCCCAGTCCGTTTAGGGCTCAGGCATGCAGCACCCACTAAGCCAACCTGATTTATCCTAAGATACGTCCTCAACACTCAGCAGCCACCCCTCATCACCCATTTTCTAATTGATTCATTACTCATTAGGTAGGACTGTCATTAGGATTTGTTGTGTGCTGAGTGCTACCTACACTTATTGGTTCAGATCTATTTCAGTAATCTGTAGTACCTGTAAAGTTCACAGGGTTTCAAAATTCCGGCCCTAGTAACAAACACTAGTGATTTTGGATTGTTGGTCGTAGTGACATTGACCGAGATTACTACTGCAGGCCAGGTTTGTTGACAATTTTACTTGTCTTTCTTATGTCGATTAGTTGCAAACAATAAGTGCTAGACAAACTTCTTGATTCAGATTTTGGACGGTCCCTTACTGCAGTTACAATTATGCATACTTGTCCTAGTAAGCTCACCAGTAAATGATTGATTCACTACATCTATGCTTGCCTTGTCATATTTGTTGTCAATATTCTTTTAGGGTGTACCACCCTGTTTCAAAATTCTGGAACCGTAGACATGAGTGAATAGTATTTCTCTGTGTGATCTCTTCCATCATGTGTGGGCAACGGACACAGCATTGTATAGAAAGAAAGTGTCATTTCCAGCTTTTCTCAGTATTCTTTTAGGGTGGACCAAATACTGGAACCGTAGACATGAGTGAATAGTATTTCTCTGTGTGTTCTCTTCCATCATGTGTGGGCAACGAACACTGCATTGTATAAAAAGAAAGTGTCATTTCCAGATTTTTACATAGACTACAATCTTTTACATGGAACACAATCTGCCTACTTGCGATGTGTCGCACTGCCAGCACTGCACCCTTGAAGCTAAACATTATGCCACTCATAATTCCTTAGTATATTTGTTCAAATATGAATTTGATATGATTCTAATGTTCCTACTTCAGTTTTGAAATGTGTGTCTGCCTGTTATAGAGGCATAAGAGGTTTGTATTTCTGTGTGTTCTGGTCAGCATGGTTGGGTGGTGAACTTTGCATATACAGGGGTTTATAGGGAGACACTCTTCGAGTTGAATCCGCACTGCATTCCATAGATAATCTGACTACTTTTTATGTTTTCGTGAATCTCAGATTCTGAATAGCATCATAATGATTATGAGCATGCGCGCATGAAAAGAATAACGCAGAACAATGCCATGGCTGTTAAACTTGGCATTAAGGGACTGAAATCAAGTCTGGATGCAATGCAATGCAAACGCTCTCCACCTACAGATTCATGCTCAGAATATGATCCTAGCAGTGATTCTGAGCTAGAGGGAGACCTAAGTCAATATAGTTCCCTAGTGGAGGAGTCAGAGGCAGATGCCCTATCTTATTCACCCATCAAGGTGCTTGCTCTAACTTTCCAAAGTTATATTGGTCGCACATATCTTCCAACTGATGCTTTGCATTGCTTCTACTTTGTTGCACTGCCATTAGCTTAGTTTACACACCGTGTATGTGAATACGCCCTGCCTATCCATTTTTAGTACATATTCCATCTGTCATCATTCCATATTTATCCATTGAAATGGTGTTCTTGTGTATCATACGTTCAAAAGGAAGAGGGCGATTGCTGATCGCGGAGGAGCACGAGGAAAGTATTGGAAAAGGTAGTGACACCTGATAAATCAAATAGCCCATTAGGTGTAGTTGCAATATCACCTGACCTACAAAACACCCCAACTCTAGCAGACTCTAGCCCTACTACTCTAGTCATTTCTGATGCCCCAACTCAGCAGACCCCAACTACAGCAAACAGTATGATGATGCCAGTTTTCATATCACCACCTCTAGGACGCAAAACCCCCATTCCAGCAAAGAGTACACCAAATCCAGTTGCCAAATCCATTTTTGAACCAGAGAGAGCCCCAATTACAGCAAATAGGACACATGTTCCATTTCTTCCCAGTTTAGGAGAAGAAGCTTATATTGTTGTCAGGAACTTTGTGCGCATCTTTCCTTTATGGAAAGATTATACCGCAGACACAGAACAATTTCCAGTCTTCCTCCGCAACTTACGCGTAAGTAATGTACTAATGTTATTATGGTAATAATTGCATATGTTTCTGCTAATAGAAGACACAAGATTTCATTCTTTTAAATAGGCGAGGACCAAACTGGATTGTCAAGACAAGCAAGGGTTGCTTGCGCTTTTCAAGCACTCATTGATGAAGTATCGTTCCTAACTGAGGCAAGCGCACTTCGATGGCAAGCCTCTAAACAAAATTTCTGTAAAGTCTCTGGTGCTACATTTATCAGACAGTGACTGGAATAATCTTGTTACACATTGGTCCCGTCTGCAGCGTAAGGTACTGTTTATGATATCACATCACAATTTGAACTACATTTCTGCATTTGCCTTCACGTCTCACTTGTACGAAAACTGTTAGCAGAAGAACACTCATTCTCAAGGGACCACAGAATCTCGCAACTATACTGCACACAGCATTGCTCTTGTGAGTACCTCTTGCCCTATATGACCATACTTACTTTCATAGCTGTTTGATTATGTAGCATCACTGCACATGTTATCCTCGTTATCGTCCATTTGGTGGACATTATAAGATCCGTATGGACTCTTACATAAATTTAGAATCAACCCAATGCTTTTGAAGAGGTTTAGCTCTGCAGTCATCTTGTAAGGACTGAACGTCGTCTATCACTGTACTTACATTAACAACTACTCCCTCCGTCCCATAATATAAGAACGTTTTGTACATACACTAGTGTTCAAAACACTCTTGTATTATGGGAAGAGGGATTGGTTCATTGTGTAGCATTCTGCATCTTATCTACCTCGCCCACCATTTACTAAAAAATATCATATCTATATCTAATCTTACCAAAAAGTTGAATACACAGACAATGCGAGTGCAGAAGTGTAGCCCATTGCTCCTGTCACTACATTTTGTCCTGTAACGCTTGTACTTCCAGGGATTGGTAGTTGATTATGTAGCATCAATCTGCATCTTATCTTCATTACCCTCTATCCCTTCCAATATTAGCATATCTATAATTACTTTCTACAAAATGTAGAGTACATGCAATGCTTATGAAGAAGATTCTGTGCTGAAATTCTTAAGTTATCCTTCCCTTGACATGGAGAAGGGCATTATAAAACCGGTGTTAACTCTTAATGTAAGTCAGTCCTTCTAAAGCCTTTATCCTCAAATGCTGTTTAATTTGCTCATACTCCCTATCGTTTGCTGCTGTTTAGTTTGCTGTTTCAATCAAAATGCATGTTCGCAAGAACCGTAAGTGCCAAGTTTTACTTGTAAACCCAAATTCCTTATTCATACCATGCACATTACTCAATACTCCCTATATGCATGCTTGTTTTTGTGGATCTATAATCCAGTGTGTGGTGAAGCAGCCCACATTTCCACCTTGTCATCTCTTGTTTTTATCTTACTGATGTGGCTGCTGATATGAACAACATGCCATACACATTAACCAAAATAGATACATTCATTGTCTTTGCCCTTCATCTATGCTTGTTATGTTGACATGGTAATCCAGTAGTGTGGTGAAGCTCCCCGCATTATGAACAATGCCAAATTATGCTATTGATATTTTGAACTTACTCTTTATTTTCAAATTTGAAATTGGATGGAATTGACAGCTCAGTTATCATCTTTGTTTATACATGTGCAAAACCTGTGATCTCTATGCTTGTTTCAAGGTGATATGCCTGATGGCATGCACAAGTCTGCTGAAGGCTGTGAGATAACCCCAACATATATTGCAGCAAAGAAGGCAAAACATCTTGAAGATAGCGAGACAACCCCAAAGTCTTGTCTTGATGCAGTGTTCAAGTTACTTGAGACTAGCAGTCAGACAAGATCACAGAATTCGCTGTCTGAATGAGCTCGACTTCTTCGGTCCCAAGCTCTAGCAGAAAGGCATTCTGCAACTCAACTTCGACATGAAGTACTATCTCTAAGAAAGATTGCGGAGAACACCAATGAGAACCTCATTGTAAACAGCTACACCTGGAAGATATGACCGACATGCCAGGCTGGTCTCATAGCCTTGCACAGTAGCTTGCGCACAGTTCCCGCGCAAGCCTAACCTTCCTTGAACTGTCTTGGAAGTGGTATCGGTTTAGTATTATTTTGTTACACTACAATGGTGCCGAGTTTTTTTAATCTGCTTCTTCGTTGCGCTTTATGATCACTGCTGGCGAACTTCGATGCCGAGTGGATGAAATATACTTCGATGCCTAGTGTATAGTGTAGGTTTATTCTAAGTTAGTATGCCGTAATTTCTTTATTGTATAGAGTAGGTTTGTTCAAATTCCTACTAGTTACTACCATCACTCGCTATCTGGAAAAAAAATCTGATGTAGTCGACTGGGCCAAAACATCCGCCTCTAACGGACCTGGTTTCTAGTGGGCCACAATTGGGTCGGCCTGCATCTTTCTTGGGCCCGAATGGCCATTGGGGCCTTCACACTTTGCGCCAGGCACACAACTTACTCCGGCCTATATTCGACCCAAATTTTAGTTGGGCCTTTTGTGGACCTAGCGCTTAGTTTGGCCCATATAGCGTTGGGCCATTAACAGGCTGAATATTCTGTTGGCCTCTTACGGCCCCGAAGAAACCATGGGCCTTTAGCAGGCCGAAATGCATGTTGGGCCTCAATTTTCACTAGTCGTCGACGGGCCTTCAGCAGGCTGCAATGTAGATTGCGTCTTTTTTGGCCCAGTTATATGACGGGCCATTACCAGGCCGAAACATATCTCGGGCCTTAGTTGGCCCACAGATATCATGGGCCTTTAACAGGCCGAAAGCTTAGTACAGGCATCAACGGGCCGAATTATACGACGGGCCTTTAACAGGACCAAATTCATGTTGGGCTGAACTGTTGCCACCTTTATCACGGGCCGTTAGTGGGCCGGATGTTGCATCGGATCATATATGGCCCATGGGCAGGACGGGCCATTCCCAGGCCGAAAGACACACCAGGCTAAAATGAGTCCATGTCTACATCGGGCCTCTAACGGGCCGAAAGTCACTTGGCCGTAATTGGGCCCAAATATTCGGCGAACAATTAACGGGCCAGATCTGGCTTTGGGCCGTAAATGGGCCTTTATTAAACAGGCCGTTATTGGGCTGGCCCACTAGTACCTGATTAAGTACTACGGGCCTTTGACTGGGCCGGCCTTTTTAACCTATATGGGCCTCTGTTGGGCCCTGCCACGTGTCGACGTATCATAGGCGCGTCATGTCCAATGAATGGATGACATCTGTCCCAACGGTGAGCCAACAGGTGTTTCCTCCGGCCAATGAGAATTTTACACGTGGAAAATCCTCATTGGTCTGGGCTGTTAGCGGGTTATCAGATCCAAAACCGGACCCGATAGCTTAACTGCGACCCGTTAGGTTGGATGCCACATGTCGGTCACCCTTGACGAAAGCACTTCCATGACGCGTCATTTATTGTCATGTAAGTGGACACTTCCGTGATGATAATTTTGGTAATGTCATGGAACACTTCTACGACAACACAGGTATGACTATCTTGATTCTGTCATAAAATCTTCATGGATGTACATGCTTGAAAAAAAGTGACCTACAATGACAAACATGTATCATCACGGAAGTGTATTTTTTTGTGGTGGGGAGGTGTGTGTGTATGTGTGCATGCATGGGAGACCGACCTGAGGAAAAAGATTGCATGTGTGCGATTGATAATGCCGAGTGGTAGTGTTGACACCAGATTTTGGCACGGTCAGATGGAGAAGTGATCTACATAAAATAGTTTTGTATTGTCGAAATGAATATCTTTGAAGTTTGGGCCATTACCATCTGATCTCATCTCGAAGGCCGAAGTTGTGTTTGAGATACTGAGATTTTGTATTCAGAATACTATTCGGCTCATTACGCCCCCAAGATTGCCTCGTATGAAAAAATGATCTACACGGATTATCTTCGCCTCGTCGAAACGATTGATTTTGATATAAAAACCGTTTCAACCCGAGTTCGTATGCAAAAGTTAGAGCCATCGAAATGCAGCTCTTTCAAGAGGCAGAAAATGGCGCGCCCCACAAGACGCCATGTGTGATGGGTAGCGTGAGTATAGCCTGTTTTGCGCGAGGTAGCGCGAATAATAGCCTGTTTTGCATGAGTGATTTGACCCTCAAGATGACCTCTGATCAAAAAACATTCAACATTAAAGTTGTTCGCCTCGTCGAAACGGTCAAGATTGCTTTTGAACTCGTTTCTACCTGAGGTCATTTTTTTTCGAAAAGGGGGATCTCCCCGGCCTCTGCATCAGAGTGATGCATACGGCCATCTTATTAATGAAATAAAATGTTCCAACAAGGTTCCAAAGTCTCCGACTAAAAAGTAATAAAAAGACAGCTCACACAGAGCTAAAGAGGCTGGACACACAGACTAGCCAAGATAAGACGCCACAACCGGCTGGCTAAAGATAGATAGGTAAACTAATTGCCTATCCTATTACATGACCGCCATCCAAACCGGTTGAAGATATCCCGAGCTACCATCTCCCAGCAGATAGATCCAGTAACCAAATGCTCCCTGGCCTCCATCAGAGTGAGTAGCGACCATGAACGGATCACGGCCGTGGCTCGGAAAATAACCTGCAAAAAGTGAATACGTGATGTTCTGTTAAAAACCAAATCATTTCTGCAAGTCCAGATAGTCCACAACAAAGCGCAAACTCCAACACGAATATGTCTCGCTAATTGAGGCTCAATCCCAGTGAGCCATGTCCCAAATAACGTAGTGACGGAATTCGGTGGAGTAATATTAAAAGCAATGTGAACCGTCCGCCAAAGTACTCTGGCAAACGGGCAATCAAAAAAGAGATGTTTGATCGTCTCGTCCCGATCACAGAAGCTACACCTCGTAGGTCCTGTCCAATTACGCTTAATCAAGTTATCCTTGGTTAAAATAACCTGTTTATGGACAAACCACATAAACACTTTTATTTTCAAAGGAACTTTGACAGCCCAAACATGCTTGGAGGTAGGAATGGAGCTCGAATTAATTACATCAATATACATTGATTTAACCGTGAATACTCCAGACCTAGTCAGTTTCCAGCGTAATTCATCGGGTTGTTGAGAAAGATGGACATCCATTAGACTTCGAACTAGACGGAGCCAATCTTCCCAACGATTGCCCACTAACGACCGTCTGAACTGAATATTAAGGGGGATGGATTGAAACACAGTAGCAACGAACACCTCACGTCGTTGAACAATGCGATATGAAGACGAATATTGAATGGCCAAGGGTGTCTCGCCGAGCCAAGTATCCTCCCAGAAGCGTGTACTAGCGCCGTTGCCAATAACAACCTTTGTCCTATTAAAACAGAGATTGTTTGACTTTCATCAGGCCTTTCCAGAAAGGCGAGTCAGTTGGCCTGACTGTGACCTGGGACAAGGACTTCGCCTGTAGGTACTTGCTGCGAAGGATTTGGGCCCACATGGCATCAGTCTCAAAAGAAAGCTTCCACAGCCACATGCTAAGAAGGCATCTGTTCTTAACTTCAAGATTCTCAATACCAAGACCCCCTTGGTCTTTCGGTCTACAGATGATATCCCATTTTGCAAGTCTGTATTTTCTTTTTAGATCATCACCCTGCCAAAAGAAACGCGATCGATAAAAGTCCAGTCTTTTCCTAACACCAACTGGGACTTGAAAGAACGATAAGAGAAACATAGGCATACTCGTGAGCACCGAATTAATCAGAAATAATCGGCCTCCATATGACATGAGCTTGCCCTTCCAGCAACTCAGTTTCTTCTCAAACCGGTCTTCGATGCACTTCCATTCTCTATTGGTCAGCTTTCTATGGTGGATTGGAATACCTTGGTAAGAGAAAGGTAAATCCCCCAAGTCGCACCCAAACAATTGCCGATAAGCCTCCTGTTCGTCTTTGGCTCTACCAAAGCAGAACAGCTCGCTCTTATGAAAGTTAATCTTTAACCCGGCCAATTATTCGAAAAGGCATAACACCAGAGGTCATTTACCACCACAAAAGACCCGCAAGGTGCAGCTAGTTTAAACCGAATAGTTTTGGAAAGTTCGGATAAAACCAATCCGAATTTGACTAGGGTTTTGGACGTGAATCCAAGCCTTTTCCTTGCACGGGAAGTCCAGCCGCCTGTTATATACCTAAGGGGTGACGGCCGATTGAACAACACACAATCACAAACACATCTACAACTTTTTCATCTACGTCTTGTCCTTCCCTCGTTCTTTGTCGTTCTTCGTATTGGAGAGCTGTGAATCACGAGGCTCTAGGGGCGGCTTGGCCGACCTTGGGCAGCCCATAGCCGCAACACTCCCCGACGGGGTCCCTCCCGGGAGTGTAGGGTTTCGGGTCCTCAAAAGCTCTCGCCGGTCAACTTGCGAATCGCGCTTCCGGTGAGACTCCTTCGACGTAAGCTGCGGTGCATCACCCCTGGCGTCGAGGGTACACGTGACGTGTTCGTGTGCGAACAGACTTTTTGGCGACTCCACTTGGGACCGATGCTTTGAACGGTCTCCAGCCCGTTCTTGCTACGAAGAGATCGTCATCTAGGGTTTGCAATCTACAAAGGTAATATGAATACCCAATTCCCTACTGTAGATGCAAATAATTCATATGGTGTTACTAGATCGTTCAATGACTATACTCTATCGGCCAACCCTAGTTTTTTCAATAATGCATCTAATTACATGCAAAGGCCGATTCAAAGTAATTTACATGCTTCAACTTCTTATGATACTAGTAACATGCACCCTATGTACTCCAACTCTCATGCATCGGCAACCCTAGAAATCGTTATGCCGATGAACAACATGATGAGTTTGGTCAATCAAGTTGAAACACCTCTTGTAGGAACTTCCAATAGCATGCGCCAAAGTGTTTCACCTTTTTATTCATCGGCAACTAATTTGCAATATACTAGTTCAACCATGCCGATGGATGGGAGAATTGGCCATCCTACTACTAGCTATTCGGCCAATT
The DNA here is from genome assembly GCF_018294505.1 of Triticum aestivum. Lineage (NCBI taxonomy): Eukaryota > Viridiplantae > Streptophyta > Magnoliopsida > Poales > Poaceae > Triticum > Triticum aestivum. Next base: position 262,194,130 of record NC_057811.1, read on the forward strand.
ACTCTCAACCGTCATATGCTACACCTTATCTCAGTAATTTTTCAGCACCATACACAACTGTAGATGTTCATAATTCTGCTTCACACCTTCCTGGTCATAGCCGAATAAATGTAAATTTTACAGGAGAGGTTGTGCCCAATATTGTAGAAGATGAGGTAGTAGTGGCTGCATTGAAGAGTTTAGCCCAAAATAAGAGCATTAGTGCTCTTTGCCTTCAACAACATGAAAAGGGGCTATTTCATGATTATGAGGCCATAAAAGTTAGAGTTTTGCAAGAAGATGAATCTTTGCCAATTGATAAAATTGGCGAGCAAAAATATGGTGTTACAACAATGCATGTGCCTTCACCTAGTACTACATCACATTATAGACCCCCTACACAATTGCAAATTTTCAGCAACACCCATGTGCCATTGCCGAAAGAATCTAAAAGCATTGGGGGGCAATCGTATCCGGAGTGGGCTGAAATTGAGAAATAGATTAAAGCCAATTTTTCCGCTCGCCGCCAGAAACAAACAGAAAAATAATTGGCTCAAATAAAAGAAGCATTACCAATTGGTAGAACCGGTGAAAAGAATGATGATTCAGAAACTAAAAGTGCTTCGGTTGAAAAAGCCAAATCAAGTAGTATATATTTCGAATCCGTCAAATCCAACGAGGCAAGCATCACTGAGAAAGGGCATGGCAAGCATAGGACAACAACTGTGCTTGATTTTTCTGAAGTTAATGGAACCTATTTCCTGCCCTATGAGTTCCGTGCCGTAGAAATTGACAAGCCTGAAGAACAAGAGCAAGTAGCCAAACAAAGTTTGCCTGACAAGGATCTTCAAAGTAATGATGCACAGAATCAAGAAAAAGATGATGATAAGGCGTTGGGGAGCCGTCCAAAGATGGAGCAAGATATTGCTCAAGTCACACCACCATCATGCTCTCCCAACATATTTGAAGAGGTATGTTTAGCAAGTAACTTACCTATTTTAAGATTTGGTAAAAAAATTATTGTTGATGCATCTATTAGAAAAATCTTCTTAAGTAATTTTGAAAGACCAATGAAGAAGGGTAATTTACTTGTTAGCAATAAAATTGTTAGAGAACATATCAGTCAACCCATTGCGCCATTTATAAAGACTGGTACTGACTTATTGTTGCAATCAAAGCTTTCCTCATTGCTTTATTTAAAGTTCATATATACATGGGTAGCTTTGCTTGTTTCATACTTGGCTTACTCTTGGTCTCAAGTGAGGCATGCATGTTCTAACTATTTTTGTTTCAGAAACATAAAGCCAAGGTTAGATTCTTTTCAGAAAACCGATGCTAGTAAAATATCTTATCCAATGACATCGATAAAAGAATGCAAAATAAAAATAATAGACGAATGGGGTGATACAAAAATCTGAACCAATCGTTTGCTTAACTCCAAAGCCGTTTTCACAGCAAGATCGGCTAGAAAATAAAAAAATTACCTTCAATTCCAATCTGTGTGATCAAATCTTTGATTTGTTGTTGAGAAATAATTATATTAGAATTCTTGATCACCATGTTGAGCCATCTGTCCAGGGATGAATGTATTGTAAGTTGCATGATTCGTCCAAGCATAATTTTGAGGATTGCAACATGATCCGTCAAATAATTAAATCAGCCATTGATAAAGGATGATTGAAATTTGTTTAGACACCAATAGATGACCAGTCTATTCCGATTGGTCCCGATGGCAGAAAGTTTTTGCATCGGCTGCTTCAAGCCGATCCACTTAAAGAGAAGGTAAAAACTACAGGTGATGGGATCAAGCTTTCAAGTAAAGAAGTTGTTGAAGAGCATAATGAACATAATCTTGAGGGCGAGAATTCCATCGAAGCTACAATGGAGACGCCAAGGACTGGGGGGCAGCAAGCAAATCCAATGATCGACGAAAGCAAACCAAAAGAAAACAAAGGCCGAAATAAGCGCAAGTGTAAGAGATCAAAAATCACCTTCGCTGAACTATTGGATAAATATCAAAAGAAGAGTGAAGAGAAGAATACTTATCGGCCAAATCATGCAAAGAAACCAAGATCACCCCCAAGGCGCGAATATGAGGATTGGTATTGGCAAAGTGAGAATTTTAATGCAACATATTCATATCCTTATTTTGGGCCGCCAATGCCAATCCTGTGGATGCCTCCCTATGCTCATATAGATCCATATCCATCATGAGACAGGCATGATACAAGGGCACATTTTCCATCTTATTTTAGACCATCTCACCAATATTATGCAGCTCCGAGAAGATAAACATTTGAACAATCACATGTTAAAGACCATTTGAATCATAAGGAATCGGTTCAGAGCTCAAGGAAGAAGAAAGAGGTGGTCAAGCAAGATTATCATGTTAAAAGAGATGGTCGTAAGAGTGCAACTTCAGATTTGATCTCAAATGAAAAAGACCCAATTAATGTGTTGACATTGGCTACTAAAGACAATGAGACAAAGGAACCAATTATTAAGAGTCGAAGTGCCAAATCTGAAGAAAAGAAGGTGAGAGTGCACAAGGCCAAAAAGGAATTGCCATTGGTCAAAATAGAATCACAGCCGAGATGCCTGCTCGGCTTATCGTATTGGCAAAATAAGATATTACAAAAACTTAGTGCACAAGAACTTGAAGAAAGGAACATGGCATCGGTTCCCAAAGGAAGTGCTCAAAATAAGAATTATGTGCAAGCTTCCATTACAAGAAGTGCGGCAAAGGTGAAGAAGGAAAAGAGTGAAAACTATGAAGGACCAAGCCGAAGGTTTCAACATCTTTGGTCTACACATTATCCATATTTTTCAACTATGCCATTAACGCCTATGTCATGGAATTCGTCATCAGGTATGATTGGTAACCCTCAACGGGCTTATTTTAATCCATGGATGCAATATAATATCTTACGTCATGAAAGGGTATTACCAAGTCACTATACATTTGATTAGCTACAAGTTTGTTGCTGATCCAAAGGGCCGAAATACTTGATTTGTCATTTCATTTGTTTATTTTGGCTATATGTGCTTTGAATGAAGTTTACATGGTAATGGCCGATATTTATCTATCGTCCTATGTGTATGTCAATGCATGGCTGGTGTAGAATTCTAACATCGTCCGTAGTTCGATTGGAGAGCGAGACAAGGTACGTGCTCATGGAAATTTATATGTATGCCTATATTACGATTGAATGGAGTTGAGACATCATGACCGATGTCATTGAATATATGCTGCATAGACCAATTCATAGCTGCAGAATTGGTTAGTGGGCTTATACTTTGTTTGGATATGATTTGGCTTATGCATCTTTGAGATCTATAAAAGGCCAAATCATAGCTAATTTTATTACTGAACATCGAATTAATGTCATGCATAATATTGATATTAGCCTTGTCTCTCTAGTACTAGGGAGATTATGTTTTGATGGTTCAATTCATAGCAATGGCCAAAGTGTTGGTGTTGTTTATATATCTCTTTATGGTACTATTTTTTAAGCCTCATGCCGCTTAGAATATTTTTATGCACGATTAATCAAGGCCGAATATGCATTGTTATTCGGATTGAATCTTTTACTTCCTTTAGGTGCTGTATATGTTGAGGCTTTCGGTGATTCGCTATGAGTGGTGCAACAAATATCCAAGGGTTATCAATGTTTTGATGAATCACTTGTAGTTTATCTTGGAGTATGTCTAGATGCAAAATTTACCTTGGGTTGCATTAAAATTGTTCATATATTTAGACATGACAATTGGAGAGAGTTGGGATAGCAAGCATCCGGCTACCATGTCCATCATGGTGTATTGCACATCTATCAATAGCCGATGCTTATTCTTGCCAACATAGGTAAGGCCGAATTGGAGCTCACGACCTCGGCCACTAATGAAACTTTTATGCAGGCAAAGCAAGGATTGGAGGAAGTTCATTCTTGATTGTTTGCAAAATCCTAGCGAAAGGGTGAATAATATGGTTCGGAGGATGGCTTTGAGATACATATCTATGGAACCTTGTCATCGGATTGTTATATAAGTTGAGAAGTTTTCACCCAAGTTGCATCAAGAGGTTCAAATATGCAACGACCGATATATGACTATCATCCTAAGCAAAGACATGGCCGATAAATAACTATCGCCCTTAGCATAAACATGGCCGATACATAGTTATCGCCCTGATAAATATAATTGGCCGATGAGTGTTGACATCGTCCTTAGAACAAATACATTGCAAATTATTTTTCGGCACGCAAGTTTTGCCCAAAACCAGGGGGGCATGTGTTGACACCAGATTTTGGCACGGTCAAGAACTTAATTAATATGGCCTCAAATGGAGAAGTGATCTACATAAAAAAGTTCCTTATTGTCGATATGAACATCTTTGAAGTTTGGTCCATCGCCATCCGATCTCATCTCGAAGGCCGAAGTTATGTTTGAAATACAGAGATTTTGTATTCAGAACACTATTCGGCTCATTAGGCCCCCAAGATCGCCTCGTATGGAAAAATGATCTACACGGATTGTCTTTGTCTCGTCGAAACGATCGATTCTCATATAAAAATCATTCCAATCCGATTTCGTATGAAAAAATTAGAGCCATCGGAATACAGCTCTCTCAAGAGGCAGAAAATGGCGCGCCCCACAAGACGCCATGTTTGATGGGTAGCGCGAGTATAGCCTGTTTTGCGCGAGGTAGCGCGAATAATAGTCTGTTTTGCCTGAGTGATTTGACCGTCAAAATGACCTCTGATCAGAAAACGTTCAACATGAAAGTTGTTTGTCTCGTCGAAACGGTCAAGACTGCTTTGGAACTCGTTTCCATCTGAGGTCGTTTACCACCACAAAAAAGACCCGCAAGGTGCAGCCAGTTTAAACCGAACAGTTTTGGAAAGTTTGGATAAAACCAATCCAAATTTGACTAGGGTTTTGGACGTGAATCCAAGCCTTTTCCTTGCACGGGAAGTCCAGCTGCCTCTTATATACCTAAGGGGTGACGGCCGATTGAACAACACACAATCGGAAACACATCTACAACTTTTTCATCTATGTCTTGTCCTTCCCTCGTTCTTTGTCGTTCTTCGTGTTGGAGAGCTGTGAATCGCGAGGCTCTAGGGGCGGCTTGGCCGACCTAGGGCAGACCATAGCCACCGCACTCCCGGACGGGGTCCCTCTCGGTAGTGTAGGGATTCGGGTCCTCAAAATCTCTCGTCGGTCGACTTGCCAATCGCGCTTCCGATGAGACTCCTTCGACGTGAGCTGCGGTGCATCACCCCCGGTGTCGAGGGTAAATGTGACGTGTTCGTCTGCGAACAGGTAGTGTCTGTGCATGCATGCATGAGAGAAAGTTAGTGGTACAATTATAAAGAGAAGACGACTGTGTGGGTGTAATGACTAGGTAGCTCATAATCAATGTAAAGTTGAATTCAAATATTTGAATAAGCGATCATGATGTTTGAAACCCATGCATGCATGAATATAACTGAGACATGCGCGCTGTGGTTTGGAAACAAGAATGCTATACTATATACACATTGAACAAGGTCATACTGATTTGAATTTGAGATACCGATGGTAAAAATCATGTGGCCACATTGCATCCGTGCATGGACACACTATTCTAATTGGAGATGACGGGTGGCTTTCGCATCACATATTTGTATCTATACCCCTATATATATTATATTTTATATTTTTATATAGTGTGCAGATAACTTTAACTTTCAAAGTTGGTCGTTGGATGAAGCCAATCCGATAGTGCAGAAATGGCAAATTCGAGCACTACTGGCCGTTGGATATCATCTACATTCCACCAGATTTTGCCACATGTACAATCTAGAAGACTCCATGGTTGAACATAAGAATAATGAACAAACCTCAAAAGACAAGCACTTCTTCTTTGTTCTAGAATCTTCTGTATCATAATTGCTCAAATGTTTTTCTACATGATTTGCCATTATTTGTTTTTACTTTATGCTTTACAACGCACAATTCCATGAATCTTAAAATAGATTAGCTTTCTTATAAAAACTAGATGATTTTTAATGAAATGAACTATAAGAACTAAACAAACATCTACATCATGCATATATGACTCAAATCTTACCGGCTATAATGTGGTATTTATTCATAATTTGGTTGCCAAATCCCATGCGTGCAATGCACGTGTACCTTACTAGTCTAAATGGTGTTTGTGTGTGTGTTGTGCGTGTTAAACACATTGTACGTAGTATCATCCGTGGTTTAGATTCCGAACATCTAGAGCATACATGGACTATGATTTGAATTTAACATAAAATGGATACATATATTTGAATTTGAGATCGTATGTACATGTTGTTCGTATTTATATAGGAATTTAATACTCCTATATTCATGTCATGTGTTGTGAAGATACTATTTAGATGGTTGTATAACTAACCCGAGTACAATCCCATTCAAACTGGGAAAATGTACTCAAATTTAGTCCATATGCTAGAAAACACGAATTGTTTTTTTATTGTTGAGGGAAGTGCAAATTGTTTTGGTACTGTACACGTTATGTTTGTTATCTCAATTTTTTTAGTTTTGTTGTTGCTGTATTTGAATGCATTTCTAGTAATATAGAAAAACGGGACATGGCTCTCTCTAGTGATGAGGTGCGAATTGTCTTTTTTTTTGTACACGTTAAACTTGTTCTCCCGAAATTTCAAGCCACGCCTTGTTATGCCGAAATTTTAAGCTAGCATCTCTATTTATCATGCTACGAAACTCCCCCCTCTTCAACCCGCACCTTGTTACCCCGAAATATTTAAGATATATCTTTGTCTCGTTGTGCTCCGAACACTCCCTCCATCTCAACCCGCGCCTTGCTATCCCATAACTACAACGCAGGCGAGAACTCCCACCTTCTGCGAAATCCCGACACGCCAAATGCTCGTGATACCCCTAACCAAAAGAACCGCCTAGCTCAAATCTATGGGGTACTTTTGTAACTTACCCCACATTTCGGACAAGCGTGTCCTAAGCCATGGTTCCCCCCTCCCATCCCATCCGCCCACCCATTCATACACTGAGGACGCAAAAACTTGAGAAGCCCCACACCCTCCCCCGTCCGCCACCCAACCGGAGCCTCTTCCCCGACGACGTCGTCCACAGCAACACCCTCGACGTCCCTCATCCACCGCACCGGATGAGGATCCATCATCGATCTCGTCGTCCCGCCGGTTTAGCCACACCGTCCTCCACCTCCAAGGAGTTGCCCCGGCGTTCCCCTCGTCTTACGCGCCACCTCCATTCCCACACCGCCATTTTCACCTGGACCATCGGAAGAGAAGCATCATCACTATTTCCTCGGACGAAGCTGAGGCCTAATCGGCGCCACCAACGAGGTTCTACACTAATCGCCGCATTTTCTTCTTGATTCTATCTCACGGTGCTACCAGCGCTTGGTCCCGAGCCGACATGGCACGGCTCCATCCATGGCGTCGTCGCCGACCACTTCCTCCACGGTGTCGCTCCCTCGGCGGCGACATCCACATCAGTAGGACATACTGCTGCTATGGCTCTTGCTCGCGCTGCTGCTCTGCTCTTGCTCTCGGTCCCCTGCCTGGTCTGCTCTTGCTCTTGCAAATGTTGCTGCTCTCGCTCGTGCTCTCGCTTGCGCTGCTGCTCTCGCTCTCGCTCTTGCTTGCGATCCTGCTCCGATTTAGCTATACTTCAGTCGACTGAATCGACTTTTGGGTCAGTCAATTTTGTAGTTAATGAAGAACCAGCCGTAGTGGGGAGGGGGGCTCGCTGGAGAGGTACCCCACTATCTATCTTAGGGTTCAGGGAGGGGGCGGTGGTCGCCGGTGATGGTGGGGCAGTGGTGTGGGGATCGCCGGAGAAAAAGCTTGGCATGGGGGGGCCTAGAGGGATGGCTGGGGCGGCGGCGGACCGGCGGTGGGGAGTGGTTTTGGTGCGGGCGGGGCGGTGCACCGCCGGCCGTGGGCGACAGGGGCAGCGGTTTGACCGGTGGTGGCTGGCGGCTCAGGGGGGTGGAGGTTGAAGATGAACCACATGCCCTTGATTTCGTATCCAATGGCTGGAAAATCGACTGACCATAGATGAAAAAGTCAGTCGAGTGACATGTAGCCTCACCCTGATGCTGCTACACGACCAGCTGCCCCGGCTCTCGCACGCGCTGCTGTTACTGCTTTTCTGCCACTAGTACGTTCAGTTTCAACAGTAAAATTTAGTTTCGACAACAAAATTCAGTTTCGACAGTTAAGTTTAGTTTCGAAGGTTATATTCAGTTTCGACAGTTAAGTTCAGAGATGAGCGCCTGACGTATTTTACATCTAGCACTTTGTGGTTATGTATTTTACGTCATCTATTGGAGATGCTATTAGAATTTCACTCAGGTTCACATTGTCTCTCTTATCCTGCTTCAACCTCGGCGTCGTACAACTCACCGGAGCTGCTCCAACGACGAAACTCTCCATCATAGCGGAGTAGTACCCCGGGCTCCATCTCCAGACGCCTAAGATCTTCTTCCCCTCCTCTGACAGCCAAGTCAGCCGGAGCATCCTCACCAACCAACCCAATCACGCTGAGATCGACATGGCTTCACCAAAGAGGTTGTACACTTGTTGCATCTCTTTTTTAGTCTACATGTTATATATATTGTCCACAGTGCACACGTAGTAACGTGAAATACGATTAGTTTCTCCTACTATATGACAAGTAGTGAGGTACCAGGCAACTTAGCTATCTGTGATGGACTCTCTTGAATGCCATCATTATTTATCTCTATGCGTTTGAGCTGTGCATTTGTCGATGGGCCTAGGAGTTGAGTTAGTACGGCAGTGGCCTGGATCCAAAGTAGTAGAAGTAGCACACAATTTTTTTTGGGTGTAGGCTTTTCTCTGCTCAAGCCTGCCTACTAGAATTGCCAGTGCTTGAAAGGAAAAGTGAAGGAAAAACATAGGAATTGGAAAGTTTCCTATGGTACTACTATTCATGCATTTGGTTCAAAGGTATGGAGCAAAGGAAAACTGTAGCATTTGTTCCTTTAGTGTCTCCTTGATAGAAAAACGTAGGAATTTTAATATCCACTTGGCCTCCTCTTCAAATTCCTATTCATGAAGCACAAGACTAAGAGATAGTAGCATAATAGCATTATAACTATACATTTTTTACTTAATCTCACCATGCTTCTTTGCATCCTGTGATCTTCCAATTCTTGTGAACCAAACACCCAGATTGGCAGAAATCCTGTGTTTTTAAATTCTCTATTTTGCACGTGCATTCCTATCCTATTCCTGTGTATTTCCTATCCCTGCATTGTTCGAATCATCAAATTCAAACAAGACCTTACACAATTACTTCTGTTACAGATATGTGTCAAAGAAAACCTTGTGTGGTATGTCCTGCTCCTGCTGCGATGTGTTCCACCCCATCTCAGCTGCTCCACCGACGGAAGGGTTCGCCACAGCTGGAATCCGCTCTCTAGACTATCTTTCGCCGCCTCAGATCTTCTTCCCCATCGCCAGCAGCCACGACAACTGCATTACCATCATCAACCGAGGAGATGACCTTGAGGACTACATGGTTCCACAAGAGAGGTCGCACTCTTCCGTGTCTTCTTACGTTATGCATCGCTTAATATGATGACATGCTACTTTATCGTCGTGTTCACCTATTAGACTCTGAGTCAGGTCCAAATTAATGCCGAAACTTGAGTTTTTAAATAGTTGTGGGGTACATATTGGGGCAGCAATCAGTACTATTTGTCTACTATCTGGTTAATCTCCGGAATCTACTATGAGTTTCAGGTTGGGTGCAAACAAACATTAAAGGAGCCATTATCTGTATTTTTTAACTAAAGCTATTATCTGCCTGCTATCATAGGTTTTGGGTCTATCCACAGTTTGCTACCATCACTCTGGATTTGTGCATGCACTCCTTACATAATCTCACTATGTTTTATTCCTCTGTATGTCAATTATTGTACACAATGGAACTGAACATGTAGAGCAAAAGAGACGATCCTTGCGTGGCAATAAAATTTCATGCAGACGTCGCTCCATGGTGGGCGCAAAGGCAGCCCCCCTCCACCCATTTCGGATTGTAATCAAGAGGAAGATAACTATTCTGAGGGGGATTCATAAGGAGAAGACCACTCCTATTTACCCCCCGAGGTCTTCGCTCTAACTTGGCATGCTGATGTTGGTAATATCATGCATATGGTGCCTTGCATTGCTAACTTTATACATCAAATATGTCATCTGCTTAGTTTAGACATGTTTTGTGTGAATGCCATCTGTTAAGTTTCTTTATTGTATATGTGAATCATGCAATGCCATCTTGTTTAGCTAGGCATCATATATGTGAATTTTGTAATGCCACCCTGGTTAGCCAGTCATCTTATATGTGAATTATATCATGCTATCATTTTTTATTATGTATTAAATTTGTGAACAATTTTAGTACATTCAATTACTCTTCCTGTGCATTAGCCATTCGACACGGTCAAGGAAAAAATCTGAAGTGGAAACAGGGTCTTCATAGCAGACAATGCTATCTGACGAAGCGCATGTCTTGCTGGTTACGGATAGCTCCTCAGAGGAGGATTCAGAGCGAGATGACCAGTCCTATTATCCCCCTGAGGTGTATGCTCAAACTTGGCAGGGTTATATTACTCATATCATGCATATGTTGTATTGCAATGCTTAGTGTTTACATCATATACACAATATTGAATGCCATCTCCTTAGTTGACACATCATATATGCGATTGTCATCTGCTCACTTGCTTAGTATATAAATCATATATTTGAATTATATCATGCCATGATATTTACGTAGACAACATGTATCTGAATTATGGCATGCCAACCCATTTTCTAAAGACATAATATAGTTGTCGGTGGAAACGACAACAATGGAATCATTGTGATCCCATCTATGGTTGGCGGTCGCGGGGTTGTGCAAAGAGCGGGTCTGGTAGTCAGCACAAGGATCATTTACCCAGGTTCGGGCCGCGAAGATGCGTAATACCCTAGTCCTGCTTTGATGTATATTTGAGTTTTCTTGAGCTCTCGAACTAGCTATGGGGCGTGCGTAGTCCAAAAGATCTGAATCGTTCTCCCGTACGCCTCGGGCCTCCTTTTATAGACAAAAGGGGTTGCCACAGTGGCACAGATGACATGGAAAGGTATACAGTGTACAAGCTTATCGCCTGTCATTACGGGACAAGGCACATTAAATGCGCCCCTTAGGTGTCCCGTTGCTTTATTGGGGATGGCAACAAGGCCCGTCCCGTCCGTCATCGCTCTGCCTCGCTCCGACACGCGTCCAGGCCAACGAGGCATGCAATGCCACGTAGGCTGGCAGGATGCTCAGATGGCGTGGTAGTAGGGTCTTCACAAAGATCTGCATGCCACCACGCAGGTGCTTGCTGAGTTGGCCTGGAAGCCGCACGTTGCCACGCAGGTGCCTACTCAGCTGGTTGGGCTGGCAGCTGTATGGGAATGGCGATGGAGTCTTGGCAGACGTGGGTCTGGCTGTGGCCCCACAGGTCTACTCGGAAAGGGTCTCATCGGAGCCCCGACAAGGGTCTTGCCGTGGCATCATGGTTGTCCCCGGCAAGGAACTTGCCAGGGGTCTCGTTAATTTCCTCGGAAAGGATCTTGTCGAGGGTCGTCGTCTTCTGGTCTTCATCTGATATCGTGTGCTTATGATCCTCACAAAGATCTGCATGCCACCATGGAGGTGCCTCCCGAGCCTTGGTTCCAATGTGGTTGATGGTGTTGGAACCCTTGGGCTCAAGGGTGGCTCGCTCTGCTGGCGTTGGGCAAGTTACCCCGGCAAGGCTCTTGTCGGGGCTGCGGAGGCCGCCCCGGCAAGGGTCTTGCTGGGGGAGGCCACTTCACCCTCTTGCTCTTTGTGTCTCTGGTCTTGGTGTTCCTTTGCCCGTCTTCTGTGCCCCCTGGCTGGAGCGCTGCTGTGGTATTCTTGTGCTTCTGCTCTCTCCCTTTGCCCTGCTAAGTGTGGCCGCAGGTGCGGCTCTGACTGCCCGTGCACAAGTAGAGGGGTAAAAAGGAGAGCCCTACTTTTGTACACCGATAGGAGCCCCTTGGCTTGGGCCACACATAACCGCAACGCATTGTTGGGCTAAGCCCAGAACGGTGAGCGGGCAGGCGGGGCGGATTTTTACTGCGGTAATTCCTTCGCTCGCTGCGCTTCCCCACGACCCGCGTTGAATGCGCGACGTGGAGGGCCGTGCGTGCCGTGGGGGTCGTGCGTGGGGCGGTTCCTGCCCTCATGCGTCGCATCGTGGTAAAGAGGCGGCTCGCGCCTTCCCCATAAAAAGAGGAAAACGCAGGGGCGCGGCTCATTTACTGAGTGGACTCGGGTCATGGCCTTGAAGGCGCCCGTGCCCTATGATCGCCTTACTCGTCCCCTTGATTTCTGCTTGCTCGCCACGTGTTCCTCACGCCTCGAAGATGGTAGCTGGCGGATGCGGGGGGGCCACGGGACTTAAATGACGAGGCGGGAAACCGGGTCACCGCTAATTGGAGCAGCGGGTCGGTCTCGATTCCCTACGCCCCTGATGGCCGGATTGGTTGACTGGGGTGGCCGAGACCCGAGCCCCGACCCCGCCCCTTTATAAGCAGGGGGATGGCACCCCCAATCTATCATCATCCATCTCCTTTCACCTTGGCTCCTTTCTTTCCTCTGCTATGGTGAGAGGGCGCGCCGGCACTTCGACGGTGGCGACGAGGGTCTCCGCTCGACAGCGCGCTCCTCCTTCCCAAGAGCTCGTGGCGGTGGAGGAGGCCACGATAGGAAGGGGGAGGGGGCGAGGCCGAGGTCGTCGTGGTGCTCGGAGAAGAGGGGGACGGGGCGGTGCACCGGCCTCGCCTCCGCCGGCGGTCCCTCCCCCAATGGAGGGCCACGTCGGGTACCATCCCCGCGAGTTCTTCATCAGGCTGCACCAACCATTGCGCCGTCGTCTCTGTCTACCTGCTCCATTCGCTCGGGAGATGGAGCTCGATCCGCCACAGACCCTGAGGTCGCATATGAGGGGCTGCGGTAATGGCGGCACGTGGGTTGATGTCGACTTTCCCGCCCCTCATGTCATGTACCTTCGCCGCGGATGGAAGACCTTCACTCATGTCCATAACCTGACGGAGGGGCTCGTTCTCTACTTCAAATTAATGGAGAACGGCCTGCTCTCCGTCAAGGCCTTTGGGAACTTTGGGACTCGCCTCAAGTGTTGCGTGGAGAGCTCCTCTGATGGCGAAGACTCTTCCTCAAGCGGAAGTGACGAGGAGGACAGC
>NC_057811.1:262207758-262281789 GCF_018294505.1 Triticum aestivum
GTCATGCTCTCCATCGGCGCGTTCCCCGTCGCCCCTTTTTGCCTTCACCTGCTGCACCTAGGAGGAAAAGGGCAAGAACGGGGATCAGGGGGCACTTACCTTTTTTAGTTTGTAAGCCTACAGGCTTTAGTAGAATTTAGACCTTGTAAGCCTACGGATAAACATTGTAACCCGGCAATAGTCCTTGCCGTTCTCCTGCTCTAAAGCTCGATTACACTCACGCCCATGGCGGAGGTAGGGGCAAAGCAGGATTGGGCCCTTCGCCCATTCCCTTCCCACCGCGCTATGACCAAGTCCCGGCCCAAAGTAAGGTTTTTTGGACATGGGAAAAAGGGAGCATGATGGTATAAGACTGAGCGAAGTCTTGTACGTTCAAGTTTCATACGGAAGTAGGGAGCAGGGAATGAAAAACTTATCTGATGTTGCAGCCCCCATCAGTCTTGTCTTGCCATGGTCAGACCTTTGGATCCGCAGCCCCCGGCAACCTTGGCTTGCCGGGGTCGGGGCGCCGGCCTGTTCTCCTTCCTCCAAACAGCTCAACAGAAATTTCCATGCACCCTGTGAACCTAAAAAGGACGGGAAGGAATAGAGAGATGCACACTCGATCTCTATGCTAGGGGTTAGTCGCCGCTAAGCACTATCAACACTAACCGAGGGAGAGACTCAACCTAGCATGCATGCTAAAACTTAGGGCGCCAGCACTTCATTTATTTATGCTCAGGGTATGCGCCTGGCTATGTACAAAGGGTTACATGCCTCGCCAGCAAGGCTTGTACAAAAGGTGGTCTACCGGGGGGCCCGACAACTGCGCCTTATGGGTAAAACTTGCGAAGATGTTCGATGTTCCAGCAGTTGCTCACTGGAATAGCATCTTCGGTCTCCAAGCGGACTACGCCGGGCCTGGTGACTCGTATTATCTGATAAGGGCCTTCCCACTTCGGCATCAACTTGTTGGAATTCTTGGCCGATTGAACGCGCCGAAGAACAAGGTCGCCTTCCTCAAAGCTTCGGGCATGAACCTTGCGGCTATGGTAGCGGCGCAAGGCTTGCTCGTTGCGCGTTGCTCTCACAGCCGCCCGAAGACGATCTTCCTCGAGGAGCATTGCGTCATGTTGCCGCAATTGCTCTTGCTCAAACTCATCATAAGCGAGCACTCGGGGTGACCCGTACGTGAGTTCCATGGGGAGAACTGCTTCTGCCCCGTAAACGAGGCAAAAAGGTGTCTGGCCGGTGGCTCGATTTGGTGTCGTTCTGATTGGCCAAAGAACCGCCGACAATTCATCAATCCAGCGCCGTCCGCACTTGTGCAGCCTGTCAAAAGTTCTTGTCCGGAGGCCTCGCAATACATTAGCATTCGCCCTCTCAGCCTGGCCATTGCTACGTGGGTGTGCAACAGAAGCAAAACAGACCTTGCTGCCAAGGTCCTGGATGTACTACATGAAGACACGGCTCGTGAACTACGTGTCGTTGTCGGTGAGGACTCTATTTGGCACACCAAAACGGCAGACTAGCCCCTTGAAGAATTTGACGGCTGATTGTGCTATCACCTTTCTCACTGCCTCCACCTCCGGCCACTTTGTGAACTTGTCGATTGCAACGTACAAGTACTCAAAGCCCCCAACAGCACGGGGAAAGGGCCCAGTATGTCGAGCCCCTAGACCGAGTATGGCCAGGAAAGAGGGATTGTTTGGAGAGCTTGTGCTGGTTGATGAAGCTTCTTTGAATGGAACTGGCACGCTTCACACTTGGTTACTAGTGCCGTTGCATCCTGGAGGGTTGTGGGCCGGAAGAATCCTTGCTGGAATGCCTTGCCGGCAAGGGCCCTCGACCCTATGTGGGAGCCACATATGCCTCCGTGTATCTCTGCCAACAGCTCCAGTCCTTCCTCTCGGGGAATGCACTTCAATTTCACACCGTTTGGTCTTTTCCTATACAGAACGTCATTGATGAAATGATACATGGCAGACTGACGGGCCACTTTCTCCGCTTCTTCCTGCTCCTCAGGGAGTTCCCCTGTTTGGAGGAATCGGACGGTATGATGTGCCCATGCCGGAGCCTGGGGCTTGACGGCAAGGGCCAAAGGCATTTCCTCTGTCATGGGAGCGGCTGTCTCTACGGCCAGGGCTTGACGCCCTGCCAGAGTCTGTTGCCCCATGGCAGGCTCAGCGTCCATGGCAACATCTTTGCCGGCGGCTCCTGGGAGCTTGGCGGGAAAGTACTTGCCGGGGCATGATTTCCTCCGCTTGTTCTGCCCTGTCGATGGTTCAATGGATGGTTGAGTTAATCGAAGCACAAAAGTACCTGGTTCCACAGGCAATTTGAAGGCAGCGCATTTTGACTAGTCGGCGATGCTGTTCTCCACTCGGGGAACATGCTCCGCTTGTATACCGTCAAAACGCTCTTCCAGCTTCCTCACTTCGTATACGTAGGCCTCCATCAATGGGCTTTGATAATCTTTGTTGACTTGCTTGACGACAAGCTGTGAATCACCCCTAACGATGATCTTCTTGATCCCGAGGTCTGCCGTGATCCTGTGACCGGCAAGCAACCCCTCGCACTCAGTGGTGTTGCTTGTTGACATCTCCCTGGGAAAGTGCATCTGGACTACATACCTGAGGTGCTCTCCGGTGGGTGCGACGAGTAGCACACCAGCACCGGCGCCTTGCAGCGGGAAAGCCCCATCAAATTACATAATCCTATAGCGACTTGCTTCCTTGCCGGGGAGGGCGGTCTCCTGAATCTCCTCGTCGGGCATTCAGGTCCATTCCGCAATGAACTACGCCAAGACTCTACTCTGAATTATCGAAGTGCTTTCAAACTTCAACCCAAAGCTCGACAGTTTCAAGGCCCATTCCACAATCCTCCCGGTTCCGTCTGGGTTATGCAATATCCGTTGCAACGGGAGGCGGGTGACGACGGTGATTTCGTGTGCTTGGAAGTAATGACACAGCTTCCTCAAGGCCATAAGGAGGCTGAAGAGCAATTTCTACACACCGGAGTACCTTGACCTAGCCCCCTGCAAGAGGGAGCTGACAAAGTAAATCAGGTGATGCATCATCTTCTTCTGCTGCACTATCTCATTTGGTTGCGTTGCTTCTGCTTCGCCAGCACCAGACTCTGCCGGGGGCCTTGCCTTACCGGCACCAGGCCCTGCCGGGGGGGGGGGGGCTCGTGTTTGCCAGCCGCCGGCCCTGCCGTTGCCACTGCCTCTTTGTCAACCTCCCTCTGTGCCACTAGCGCGACGCTGACCACTTGGTTCATTGCCGCTAAATATAGCAGCAACGGTTCTTGTGGCTTAGGCGCAACCAGTATTGGCGTAGATGAGAGGTACTTCTTCATATCCTGCAGGGCTGCCTCGGCCTCTGGGGTCCATTCCATTCAGCCCGCCTTCTTCAAGATTTTGAAAAGGGGAAGGGCACGCTCAGCAGACTTGGAGATGAACCTGCTCATGGCGGCAACGCAGCCTGTGAGCCGACGCACATCCTTGATCCGCCTAGGCGCCTCAATTTGCTCAATGGCCTTGATCTTGTCTGGATTCGCCTCGATCCCACGCTATGACACAAAGAACCCGAGAAGTTTGCCGGACGGAACGCCGAAGACGCATTTATCAGAGTTCAGCTTGAGGTTGATCTTGCGCAAATTTGCAAACGTCTCTTCTAAATCTTGTACGAGTGTTGCCTTGTCCATGGTTTTGACCACTATGTCATCCATATAAGCTTCCATATTTCTATGCAGCTGAGGCTCAAAACCAATTTGGAATACTCTCGCAAACGTCGAGCCAGTGTTCTTCAACCCGAAAGGCATTCGCATGAAACAATACGTACCACATGCGGTGATGAACGTTGTCTTCTCTTCATCTTGCTTCGCCATGAAGATCTGGTGGTATCCCGAGTAAGCTTCAAGGAATGATATCAAATCACACCGGGCCGTCGAGTCAACAATCTGGTCGATGCGCGGTAACGGGAAAGGGTCCTTTGGACAAGCCTTATTGATGTAAGTGTAATCAATACACAGTCTCCACTTCCCATTTGCCTTGCGCACCACCACCGGATTGGCCAGCCATGTCGGATGGAGTACCCCTCTTACCAAGCCTACCGCTTCCAACTTCCTGATTTCCTCTGTGATGAACTCTTGCCGTTCCAGAGCCTGCTTCCTGACCTTCTGCTTGACGGGTCGCGCATGAGGACAGAAAGCAAGATGGTGCTCAATCACCTCCTTGGGAACGCCGGGGATGTTGGATGCTTGCCACGCAAACACATCGACATTTGCCCGCAGGAAAGTGATGAGCGCGCCTTCCTATTTGCTGTCGAGGGTGGAGCTTGTGGTGAAAGCCCCTCCCGTGCCATCCTCCTTGACGGACACCTTCTTGGTCTCTGGTGGTGGAGCTCTAGATTTCTTGCTCTTGCCGGTGCAGCTCTCTGGCACGTCCTCGACGGGAGCACTACACTCCGAAGAGGTGCGCTTGCCGGAATGGGTGCGAGGGGTCCTATCGGTCTTCTTCCCACCCGGGGCTTCGGTGGCAGGAGCAAGTGCCTTGGCGGCAGTCGCTGCAACCGCCTCCCGGTAGAGTTGGTCAGTGCAGATCAGCGCATCCTTCATGTGGGAGGGCACGGCGATGATGATCATCGGCCCAAGCATCTTCAGCGTGTTGTAGACGTAATGTGAGGCTGTCGTGAACTTGGCTAGTGCTAGGCAGCCGAGGATCCCGTTGTAGGGCAAGGGGATCTTAGCTACATCGAAAACAATCCTCTCCGTCCTATAGTTTAACTCGCCTCGAAACGTCACGGGCAGTGTGACCTTACCCTTCGGCTGACTCCTCCCTGGGTTGACCCCTTGAAATGTGCCCGTCTCTTCGAGGTCTCTGTCAGGGATCTGTAGCCTTTTGATCACAACAGGCGAGATCAAGTTCAGACCGGCCCGCTGTCAACTAGCATTTTTGTCACCTTGAGGTTGCGTATTGTTGGCGATACCAACAATGGCAAACACCCGACCGCTGTTGTGCAATCAGGGTGGTCCTCGGTGTAAAAAATGATAGGCGTGCGGACCACTTCAGTGGCTTTTCAGCATTGAACGATGGTTTCACTGCTGTGATCTCACGCACCCACTGCTTGAGCTGGCGGTGAGAGGTGTGCAGTGAGGCGCCATCATCGACGCACATGGCCTCCGTAGCTTTTTGGAACTCATGCTCGCCGGACTCGTCGTCCTCGTCATGATCATCATCTTCTTGCTTCTTGTCGCGGCCCCGAGCGGGCCTCTCTTGCTATTTATCCTTGTCGCGGCGACCTCCTTGGTCGCCATGCTTCTTGCCGGATCCCTCGGCACCATCCTGACCGTTCTCCTTGTCCCGCCTCTCATACTCCGCTTTTTGCTTCTCACCAAGCAGCTCAACTTGCCGGCAGTTCTGGAGGTCGTGGCCCTTGGTGCGGTGGATCTTGCAGTATTGCTTGTCGGAGCCTCCTGGCTTGTCAGCAGCCACTAAGGCCCGCCCGGCAAGCACGGTCTTGGCCTTCTTGGCAAGCGGCCCACCCGGCAATTTCCTCGCCGGGGTCGTCTGCCTTGGCCTTCTTGGCGGCGCGGGTGTCCTCGGATCCCTCGATTGCAAGCACGGTCTTGCCCTTGCACTTCTTGTTGTGGCGCCGGTGATGTCGTCGGGGCGGCTATGTCTTCGTTTGTGGAGTCGGTTTCCGCGTCCGTGTCCTCGCCGGGGTACTTCCTCCCCTCTTCAGCTCGAGCGCACCTATCGACCAGAACATAAAGTTCGGCCACATCTTTGACCTTGTTCATCGCCAGCTCTTCACGCATCTTGCGGTTGAGCACATTCTGATGGAAAGCGTTGATCACGGCGGCGGGATGAACATATGGGATGTTGTACTGCACCCGGCTGAACCTCTGTATGTACTTGTGCAGGGTTTCACCTTACTTCCCGGGGATGATATGCAAATCGCTTGCCTGGCCATGAGCTTGGTGGCCTCCGGTGAAGGCGCGAATGAACTCATGGCACAAATCCGGCCAAGAAGAAATGAAATTCGCCGGCAAGTGCATCAACCATGACATGACATTGGGTTTAAGTGCCAACGGGAAGTAATTGGCAAGCACCTTATCGGCGCGAGCTCCAGCAGCTCGCATCGTGATGGTGTTGATGCTGAGGAACTCCGACGGGTGGGTCTTGTCGTTGTACTTCTCACCAACGTCGGGCTTGAATGTGCGGTGGGAGGGCGACTGGAACTGCCGCAGCTCACGGGTAAAGGCTGGGCAATGCACCTCGTAGGGTAGGGCGCCAGAGCCTCCCGGTGCTGGGTGGTCCATAGTGGGCCCCGCCCGCCTATCTGACTAGTGGCGTGCTCCGCGCCAGCGCTCGATGGTGGTTCGAGCGTCTTCATGGGCTCGCTCCCGAAGAACTTGGCGCTGATCGCGGTGGGTCTGTGGGTCGGACGATGCTATGGAAATGTTATCACAAGCGTCATCACGACAGACCGACACCCGCGGTGGCTAGCGTGGGGGAGGAGAGTGCACCGTGGCCGCAGCACCTCCGGTCCTTCCACCACTGGCATGCGGTGGCTTGACGAAGCGCCGACCTGAGGGACCCGCTGGTCACGGCTCATCTTTGTTGGCAACACCAACAAGGCTCCGGATGGTGGCTCTCCACTCGTCGAGCTTCTCCATAGCAGGAGGAAAGTCGAGGAGCAACTAGGCGCGCGCCAAAGCTTCTGTTGGCGTGGGTGGCGGCGAAAGCTGCATAGACCGTGACGCGCTCCGAATTCTAACCACGTTAGAAGGAGCTCTATCACGGCCTTGCAGCTGTGCACCATTTTCGCCAGCGCCTCGGCGTGCATGGTGGCCTTCTACATCCCGCAAATGAGGCAAATGACTCTTCCCACGGCGGCGCCCGGGGTCACCAGCGTGGTGACACTGCTCATCGCGCACAACCTGGGAAGAGCGCGTCGTGGGTGCCGGCGTACGTGTCTTGGAAGTCGCCGCGTCGCCCATAGGTGGCACGACGCCGCCCTCGGAGGACCCCGCGCCACCTGCGGGGGGCCCGGCTCTGTCTTTTGATCTGGCGGCTTACAGCCCGTCGTCTCGCGCACGAACGACGCCGCTCGCCAGGTTTTGACTGCCAGAGGGATGTGGGTGTTCGCGGGCAGCGCCTCGGCTTCCGTCCATGACCGCCCCACCACTCGCCCACACTGGTACGGGCCGTTCGGCTCCCGATGATCCGATCGCTATGATCATCTTCTTCTTGGGAGCCATGGCGATGAAGAACTGCTAAACTAACCGCTAGAATGGATTTTCAGAACTGCGCCCCGTACCTGGCGCACCAAAGATGTCGGTGGAAACGACACCTATGGAATCACTGGGATCCCTTCTACGGTTGGCGTGCGCGGGGTTGTGCAAAGAGCGGGTCTGGTAGTCAGCACAAGGATCGTTTACCCAGGTTCAGGCCGCGAAGATGCGTAATACCCTAGTCCTGCTTTGATGTATATTTGAGTGTTCTTGAGCTCTCGAACTAGCTACGGGGCGTGCGTAGTCCAAAAGATCGGAATCATTCTCCCATACGCCACGGGCCTCCTTTTATAGACAAAAGGGGTTGCCACAGTGGCACACAGGAGGTGGAAAGGTATACAGTGTATAACCTTATCTCCTGTCATTACGGGACAAGGTGCATTAAATGCGCCCCTTAGGTGTCCCGTTGCTTTATTGGGGATGGCAACGAGGCTCGTCCCGTCCGTCGCCGCTCCGCCTCGCTTCGACACGCGTCCATGCCAGCGAGGCATGCAGCGCCACCTAGGCTGGCAGGCTGCTGAGATGGCGTGGTGGTAGGGTCTTCACGAAGATTTGCATGCCACCACGCAGGTGCTTGCTGAGTTGTCCTGGAAGCCGCACGTTGCCACGCAGGTGCCTGCCGAGCTGCTTTGATGTATGGGAACGGCGGTGGAGTCTTGGCAGACGTGGGCCTTGCTGTGGCCCCGCAGGTGTCCTCGGCAAGGGTCTCGCCGGGGCCCCGGCAAGGGTCTTGCCATGGCATCGCAGTTGTCCCCAGCAAGGATCTTGCTGGGGGTCTCGTGGATTTCCTCGGCAAGGATCTTGCCGAGGGTCGTCCTCTTTTGGTCTTCATCTGATCTCGCATGGTTAGGATATTCACAAAGATCTGCATGCCACCATGGAGGTGCCTCCCGAGCCTTGGTTCCAATGTGGTTGATGGTGTTGGAACCCTTGGGCTCAATGGTGGAGCGCTCTGCTGGCATTGGGCAAGTTGCCCCGGTAAGGCTCTTGCTGGGGCTGCGGAGGCCGCCCCGGCAAGGGTCTTGCCGGGGGAGTCCACTTCTCCCGCTTGCTCTTTGTGTCTCTGGTCTTGGCATTGCTTTGCCCGTCTTCTATGCCCCCTGGCTGGAGCGTTCCTCTGGTATTCTTGTGCTTCTGCTCCCTCCCTTTACCCTGCTAAGTGTGGCCGCAGGTGCGGCTCTAACTGCCCGTGCATAAGTAGAGGGGTAAAAAGGAGAACCCCTACTTTTGTACACCGACAGTAGTTATATCATCTCATCCTGTTTGCATAGTCATGTTTGTGAATTATGGCATGCCAACCACTTTAATAGAAACATCGTATAGTTATATCATGTCATCCTGTTTACATAGTCATCATATTTTGAAGTATGTCATTCTATCCTGTTTAGTTAGCCATCATACATGTGAAATTGTGTCATGCTATCCTGTTTAATTAGCCATCATATATGTGAAATTATGTCATGCTATTTTGTTTGGTTAGACAACATAAATGTGAATTATTTCATGCCCTGTTTTCTTCCCTACTATCCGTTACACCTGTATATCTTAGAATGTCTGTACAATCAATTACTTTTCTTGTTTATCAGCCATTTGAATTGGAGGTGGTGATGGCAGTATCTGTGGGAGTAAAAACACGGTCTTCAGAAAAGATCGTACTACCTATCGATGTAGATAGAACCACGGTTGGACTTGCCCAAGAACCAGCCCCACCACACATAACCCAGACTCATGCAGATTGTACCCCCACCCAGTTGGACAGAGGACCAGCTACACCCCTTCTAACACCAACCCCAGCAGATAGTAACCTAGTTCGAGTTGACACAGCATCGTCTCCAGCAGAGAGCACCCAAACACGAGCGGTTAGTAAGGCAACTGCAGTGCCCAAAGCACGAGGACCACCACTCTGAACCCCAGGTCAATGCTTAAATTAGAAGAATAATTGTTCTCAGGAGATGTTCCGTAGCTATGGTTCATACTCCTTTGCTCTTGCATCACTATATTTGCTCATACCAACTAATTTCAAATTGGAAGGATGCAATTGAAACTCCAATGGCGCAACAGGTATGTTTTAAACCTGTTTCTTTAACGGTTTTGCTGTTGTAACTTGCTCTATGTTAATTTCAGTTTCAATTAAATAAACAGTTACGTTCTCATGCCATGCACATTACAAGTGTTGTTATTGTTGTGTAGTTTCCCACACTTATATTCTGTCTATGTTGCTTTGTCTTAAATAAATAGATATGATTTGAACTGTCTCTATCTTGATTTGGCAACATAAACTAGAATGATATAGACCATATAGTGACCATACTACATAGATATATGTTTGTTTCATGCTGTTATCCTGTCCACCTTACTACTAAACTGGTTTACCAAAATGACTTTCATATACAACATGGTAAACCTGTGATGTGTTTGTTTGTTTATCTTTTAGAACGTGGATAAAATATTGGAGAAGAGTACCCCGTTATGCAATGGTAAAGGAAGTAATGCAGATAAGGTTCAAGATAGTGAGACATCCCTGTTGGTCTCGAAGAAAGTTGATAAAAACTATATTTAAGACACTAAGACAACCCCAAAGTCCTATCTTGATGTAGTGTTCGAGTTACTAGCTACAACTAGCTAGATCGATTGAAAGAGGGCCATGGTGGGTCCGGAGATCGACCGATCTAGAGAGGGGTGGAAGGTTGAATGTATGCTTAAAAAAGATAGATGAAAGGCTTGGTTACAATTAATGCATGATAGAGTGACCTAGGCGTGTGTCGAAGAGCGACCTGACGACGAGCGAGATACAATCCCAATACCTCGGGAGATTAATTAGGTTTGACAAGCACAAATAGGAAGAGATGTGGTTTGTGATATGTCCATTTTGCATCATGCTTTTATATTGATATTTATTGCATTATGGGTTGTTATTACACATTATATCACAATTACATGAAGACAGAGAATGCCTGGAATTCTGGACTGGAAAAGGAGTAAATATTAGAGACCTATTCTGCGCAACTCCAAAAGTACTGAAACTTCACGGATAATTATTTTTGAATATACAAAAAATATTGGGCGAAGAAAGCACCAGAGTGGGGCCACCTGCCATCCACATGGGTGGAGGCGCGCCCCCTGCCTTGTGGGCCACCTGGCAGGCCCCCGATGCCCATCTTCTACTATATGGGAACTTGTGGGCTACCTGGCAGGCCCCCGATGCCTGTCTCGAGGCGGAACTTGGGAAGAACCAATCTAGGGCTCCGGCGGAGCTGGTCTACCAGGGAAACTTCCCTCAGGGAGGGGAAATCGAAGCCATCATCATGACCAATGATTCTCTCATCGAGAGGGCGTCAATATCCATCAACATCTTTACGAGCACCATCTCCTCATAAACCGTAGTTCATCTCTTATGTCCGATCTTTGTCTCAAAACCGTAGATTGGTACATGTGGGTTGCTAGTAGTGTTGATTACTCCTTGTAGTTGATGCTAGTTTGTTTATTCGGTGGAAGATCATATGTTCAGATCCTTAATGATAATTAATATTCCTCTAATTATGAACATGAACATGCTTTATGAGTAGTTACGTTTGTTCCTGAGGACATGGGAGAAGTCTTGTTATAAGTAATCAAGTGAATTTGGTATTCGTTCGATATTTTGATGAGATGTATGTTGTCTCTCCTCTAGTGGTGTTATGTGAACGTCGACTACATGACACTTCACCTTGATTTGGGCCTAGGGGAAGGCATTGGTAAGTAATAAGTAGATGATGGGTTGCTAGAGTGACAGAAGCTTAAACCGTAGTTTATGCGTTGCTTCGTAAGGGGCTGATTTGGATCCTTATGTTTCATGCTATGGTTAGATTTATCTTAATTCTTCTTTCGTAGTTGCGGATGCTTGCGAGAGAGGTTAATCATAAGTGGGAGGCTTGTCTAAGTAAGCGCAGCACCCAAGCACCGGTCCACCCACATATCAAATTATTAGAGTAATGAACGCGAATCATATGAGCTTGATGAATACTAGCTTGACGGTAATTACCATGTGTACTCGGGAGTGATTTGCTTTATATAGGAGTTCGTCCAGGCTTGTCATTTGCTACAAAAAGGATTGGGCCACCTTGCTGCACTTTGTTTACTTTTGTTACTTGTTACCCGTTATGAATTATCTTATCACACAACTATCTGTTACCTATAATTTCAGTGCTTGCAGAGAATACCTTGCTGAAAACCGCTTGTCATTTCCTTCTGCTCCTCGTTGGGTTCGACACTCTTACTTATCGAAAGGACTACGATAGATCCCCCATACTTGTGGGTCAACAAGACTCTTTCTGGCACCGTTGCCGGGGAGTGAAGCGCCTTTGGTAAGTGAAATTTGGTAAGGAAACATTTATATAGTGGGCTGAAATTTACTGTCACTTGTTACTATGGAAAATAATACTTTGAGGGTCTTGTTCGGGGTATCTTCACCTCAACCGAAAGAGCAAAGAGTTGCTCCTCAACCTATTGCACCTACTGAAAATATTTATTATGAAATCCCTTCGGGTATGATAGAGAAACTGTTAGCTAATCCTTATGCAGGAGACGGAACATTACACCCTGATATGCACCTAATCTATGTGGATGAAGTTTGTGGATTATTTAAGGTTGCAGGTTAGCCCGAGGATGTTGTCAAGAAGAAGGTCTTCCATTTATCTTTGAAGGGAAAGGCATTGACATGGTATAGGCTATCTGATGATATTGGATCTTGGAATTACAACCCTTTGAAATTGGAATTTCATTAGAAGTTTTATCCTATGTATCTGGTTCATCGTGATCGGAATTATCGCTCAAGCTTGGGGGAGGCTTAAGTCAATGTTATATTCATCCCGCAATCATGAGCTCTCAAGAGAAATTATTATTCATAATTTTTATGCTCGGCTTTCTCGTAATGATCAATCCATGCTCGATACTTCTTGTACTGGTTCTTTTATGAAGAAAGATATTGAATTCATATGGGATTTATTGGAGAGAATTAAACGCAACTCTGAAGATTGGGAACTCGACGAAGGTAAGGAGTCAGGTATAAACCTTAAGTTTGATTGTGTTAAATCTTGTATGGATATCGATGCTTTTCGTGAATTTAGCACTAAATATGGACTTGACTCTGAGATAGTAGCTTACTTTTGTGAATCTTTTGCTGCTCATGTTGATCTCCCTAAGGACAAGTGGTTTCAATATCACCCTCCCATTGAAGTGAAAGTAGTAGAACCTATTAAAGTTGAAGAAGAAACTATTACTTATAATGTTGATCCTATTGTTCCTACTGCTTATATTAAGAAACCACCTTTTCCTGTTAGAATTAAGGATCATGCTAAAGCTTCAACTGTGGATGATAAGAGTTATACCAGAACACCTACACCCCCTCAACAAATTAAACTTGAACCTATTATTGCTATGGTTAAAGATCTCTTGGTTGATAATATTGATGGGCATGTTATTTATTTCTGTGATGAAGCTGCTAGAATTGCCAAACCCGATATTAAAGATAAACATAGACCCGTTCTTGGCATGCCTGTTGTTTCTTTTAAAATAGGAGATCATTTTGATCATGGCTTATGTGATGTGGGTGCTAGTGTGAGTGCAATTCCTTTTACTCTATATAAAGAAATTATGAATGATATTGCACCTGCTGAGATAGAAGATATTGATGTTACTATTAAGCTTGCCAATAGAGATACTATATCACCAATTGGGATTGCAAGAGATGTTGAAGTCTTATGTTGGAAAATAAAATACCCTACCGATTTTCTTGTTCTTGCTTCCTCACAAGATGATTTTTGTCCCAGTATATTTGGTAGACCTTTCTTGAATACTGTTAATGCTAAGATGGACTATGAGAAAGAAATTGTTATTGTATGTCTTGGGTATATGTCTCATGATTTTAATCTCTCTAAATTTCATATTCAACCCCATGATAAAGAATTGCCTAGTAAGGATGCAATTATTGGTCTTGCTTCTATTGTCGTGCCTCCTACTAATCCTTTAGAACAAAATTTGCTAGACCATGAAAATTATATGTTATGAATGAAAGAAAGGAATTAGATGAAATATTCTTTAATCAAGGGCCTGTTTTGAAACACAATTTTCCAGTTGAAATCCTTGGGGATCCTCCTCCACCCAAGGGTGATCACGTGTTTTAGCTTAAACAATTACCTGATACTTTGAAATATGCTTATCTTGATGAAAATAGGATATATCCTGTTATTATTAGTGCTAACCTTTCACAGCGTGAAGAAAAGAAATTACTGAAAACTCTGAAGAAGCACCGTGCCGCTATTGGATATACTCTTGATGACCTTAAGGGCATTAGTCCAACTCTATGTCAGCATAAAAGTAATTGTGAGCATCATGCTAAACCAATTGTTGATCATCAATGACAGTTAAATCCTAAGATGTAAGAAGTGGTAAGAAATGAAATATTAAAGCTTTTGGAGGCAGGTATAATTTATCCTATTGCTGATAGTAGGTGGGTCAGTCTCGTTCATTGTGTCCCTAAGAAGGGAGGTATTACTGTTGTTCTTAATGATAAGAATGAATTGATTCCACAAAGAATTGTTACACGTTATAGAATACTAATTGATTTTTGCAAATTAAACAAAGCTACTAGAAAAGATCATTACCCTCTACCCTTTATCGATCAAATGCTAGAAAGACTATCCAAACATAGACATTTTTGCTTTCTAGATGGTTATTCTGGTTTCTCTCAAATACCTGTGTCAAAAGAGGACCAACAAAAGACCACTTTTACTTGCCCTTTCGGTACTTTCGCTTATAGACGTATGCCTTTTGGTTTATGCAATGCACCTCCTACCTTTCTAAGATGTATGACTGCTATATTCTTTGACTTTTGTGAAAAGATTTCTCAGGTTTTCATGGCTGATTTCTCCGTTTACGGTACTTCTTTTAATGATTGCTTAAGCAACCTTGTCCTGGACTTAACACAATAGATGCCCTAGCAAAAGGACTTAGGTGTGGAGCGATCGCAACTAGGTTAGCTTGAAGGGGTTAAACGGGACAAAGGACATAGGGAGTTTACCCAGGTTTGGTCCCTCTCAATGAGGTAAAAGCCTAATCCTGCGCTAGGTTGTATTGCATGGGTTTCGATTACCTGCGAGCGAATACGCTTGACCTAGTTTTCAATTGATTGTTACTTGAGTTAACCCGCCGCCGGGTCACCCCTTTATATACGCAGGTTGATGCCCGACGGCTTACAGAGTCCCGGCCGGCTCATACAAGTCATGTCCAGCTCGGTATCTAATTAAACTTGCCTTACAATATAAGTCCATAATATGGCAGCTCACACCCGTGGGCCTTAATTCGTCCCCGGGTGTTGGGCCTTCAATAAGCTTGCTCTATGGACCGCCATCTTCATATCTTCTTGGGCCTCCTCATTTTAAGCCGCCAGTGGCATGACCTGGCCCCTCCTGGGCGGGTCATACCCAGTAGTTATATCCCCAACATTTGGCCCCAGGTTGATTTGAACTTGTTCACGTCAATCTTCAACACTTGTCTTTACCAGAATCTTCCATTTTCAACTTCTATGAACTTGCTATAAGCCACCATGACGTCAGCTCACAGAATTGTGTTAACCCACCATCACGTCATCTCGCATTAACTTCGCAAGAAGCCCAAAACATCTCAATATATCTTTATCTTTAATGGACCTCCCGAAAATCGAGGCATCCGTGCAACCACTTAATCATTTTTCGTCCTCCTCGATTCCCGTGCATGCCTTTTATCAATCTCCTTATAAATAGGGATAGGGAGTCCTGTTTCATTTTTTTTCACCCTTGCCCCCTCATCTTCGTCTTCCTCCTTGCAACGCCCCTGCGCGCCCAAACTCCGCCGCCGTCGGTCTTCGTCAACTGCCTCAACTCCGGCCGCCGTCGGTTTTCTGAACTGTTGTCGATCCAAAACCATAGAACCAATCTGTGGAATCTGTTTGTCCATCACTTAGCAAAAGAATCGCTTGTTTATCTGTTATACTAAAAACGTATAGGCGGCTTATGTGATAGTCGTAACCCGCCATATAGCATTAGTCCCCTTATTAAGCCGCCAATATATATGTTCACAATTCGTCTGACCCGGCACTGTCTTTCGGCTTAATCATCTCAATCTTTATAGCACTAACTTTTTAATCACTGGCCGGCTTAACAGCATAATCTTAAACAGTCAATATTTTCCTTTGTAGCCAAAAAATGTCTAAAGCCAAGACCGTCACCTCATGCAACTGAGTCGTCTCCTTGGTTACCGAAGAGACATTGAACGAGTATGTTCAGACGGGCGTCTTAGCCAAAAAAGATTTAATCTGTTGGAGGGTCCAAGGCACAGAAACCCCTCCTCAGCTCAAGGAATTGTCTTTACTGATCATCTGCTCCGAGGTTTCACCCCCCTCGGCTCAAAATTCTACCGCGATATGCTGCACTTTTTCAAGCTCCATCCTTAAGATATCGGGCTCAATTCTGTTTCAAACATATGCAACTTTCAAGAGTTCACCGAAGTATACCTTCAACAAGAACCCACTGTAGAGTTGTTCAGAGAATTTTATTACTTAAATCAAAAGACTGAATTCACAGACAGACCCAACCTAGAGTTGGGTGCATTTCGATTCAGAGGTGGAAAGAAGCCACTTTCCTCTGCGCCAAACAGCCCAGTCATTCCAAGGACTCGAACCAAACTTGGTTTTACTGCAAAGACACTTTTCCAGAAGGGGAAAATCCTCTGTCGCGTTATCACGAAAGCCGGCTTAACAACAGGCACCCTCTGCCAGAGCAGATTAACACAAAAGAATGGGCCAAATATATGCCCATCTTTTCAAAGATCAGAGTCTTGATGGCTAACGGTTTGATTGGAATCGACCTAGTTCGATGCTGGGTCGCTTGGAGAATTTTGCCCTTAAGACGCCGCTCCAAATTGATGTGTGAGTATACTGGCAATGTGAAAGATCCTCAACGCCACTATCAGACTGAACTGACTGATGATGATATCAATGATATGACCAAGTCCCTACTGAACGAGAGCTTGGCAGATTGCAGCAAAACAAGCTTGAATCCTTTCTGTGTTCTCAACAAGCCGCCAGCTGTAAGCTTTAAACAACTTCCGGTTTAATCATTTCCTCACTTAACCTATCCTCTTATACCCATTTGATTTTCTGCAGGCCGATTCTCCTTCTTGGAATAGGAAGCTGTAGGATAAGCCGGCCAAGAAGACTCGGACGAAGAATAAGGCTCAGAAAAAGCCTGCCTAGAAGAAGACCACCCCCTTCGAGTTATTTAACTTGGATCATGATGAGTCAGAGGTAGAACTTGACTCCCTTGGCTCATTTTTTTGTACATCTTATTGACTGTGATCACTATCAGGATGACGCAGAAGGCAGCCACACGGATGGTGAAGAGTTAACTATCCTTTCCTCCGACTCGGAACCTCTGTCAAGACAGAAAGTTCGTCAAGCGAGCCGGAAAGTATGGTTTTCTCACCATTTAGCTTACTTGGATCCCAACTTTATTTTGAATAAGTAGCAGCATGAAGCTCCTCGCATGACCCGAAACATTGGCGGTGGGTTCTATACTCCGGCTTACCCAACACGTCGGCTCCTCGCAAGCGCCGTGCAGAGGTGTCACAGATCTCCGACTTAACTTTTCCAAAGGAGGGCCTTTTTCGACAGCCTGTTAACCCTTCTGATTCAAACTATCAGGGAACCTCTCACTCATCATTAGGCGATTCCACTGGGACTCAGGTTCCTCTGTTCAAGACTATTCCTGGGTAAGAACACTTAAGCCTGCTTGTTTTAACATCTTACTCAATTAATATACTAAACTCATCATATGTTTTATTTTCAGTGCTATGGCCAAACCCAGCAAGTAGCCGAAGGTTGATAAACCGGCTGAAGATCCCAAGGACCCGAAGAAACAGAGAATGTCTGAGTCTTTGCATCAAACTTCAGAAGCAACCATGGATGATCCGCCACCAGAACAGCACCTGGTCACCATGAACCCCATGAACATTGACCCGGAGAATGCTAAGCTGCCCAGCCCCGCTCAGCAGGCTCAAGAAACCGAAGACGTCATAGTTACTGGGACGGCTTACAAAGCACTAGGTAACCCCACTGTCTTGACCAAGCAGATCACCAAAGAGGAATTCTCCATTGTTGACAAAGGCAAGTGGAAACTGGATCTGGAGAGCTATGCTCAATTCAATGCCCAGGAGCTTCACGTGGGTTACTTGAACCGCCTCCACACCAGCCGTGACTTTGAGGCCAGCTTGGCTAATCTCATGAAAGATTGTTTTAAGGTAAGCAAAAAACTTGTCTCATACAAATATATATATCTGTTAGCCGCCAAGTCTACTGGATATGATAAACTTGAATATGCTGTAGATTTTAAATATCCTTGTTGATCTTGATATCCATGTCATTGCATGTTAGAACTGCAGAATCAACACAAGTAGCCCCCAAGGGCCGGCTTAATCAGCATGGTTAAGCCGGGACTTAATAAATGTAGCTCTTAATTTCACATATGTAGCTCCCGAGGGCCGGCTTAAACTGACAAGTTAAGGCGGGACTTCAAATAGTAGTGCTCAATTTTGCAGCTGTAGCCCCAAGGGCCGGCTTAATCAGCATGGCCAAGCCGGGACTTGTGACTATAAAAAATCCAAATATGTAGCCCTCATGAACTGGCTTAATCAGCATGGCTAATTCGGGTCATTAAAGATTTGTCTTAAAAAAAGAGCAATGTGCATTAGCCCCGAAGTGCCAAGTAAAATACTTGTATTATGCTTGGGACTTCAAATAAGATGATCATAATGCCTCCTATGTTGTTCCTGTTGCAGGCTGAATTAAATATGAAGGAATCCCAAGTCAATGATCTGAGGCAAAACATTCAATCCCAGCAAACTAAGACTTCAAAGGTCAAATAAGAGCTGAAGACTGCTTTGGAAAACATTGAAAAACTAAAAAGGACTTCAGTGCTGAGGGAACTGGGTGGGAGACCGAGAAGGCAGCTCTATTGAAAAGAGCAGAAGATGTCGAAGCTGCCCTTAAACCGGTGACGGATGAGTTGTCTAATTTAAAACATCAAATTAATAGCATGACAACCGCCATCGTTGGTAAGTAATACCGTACTTCTTTCTTTCATCATGAATGCCTTGATAATCATTCATTCGGCTTATCAATTTCTTTGGTATTGGAGGCTCCAAAGTTCCCACTTTGGCTCAGACATGCGCATGAAGCTAAAAGCCGCCTACACTCTTGTAGAACAATTATATACTAATGCTCAACGAGCAAACTCTGCTGCCTCCCATAAGAAGCAACCCCATTCCGTCATCTAGGAAATGTTGGAAAAGCTGTCTGTGCTACCACAAAGGGTTGAAGAGTTAAAGCGATCAACCGCTAGAGCCAGTGCCATTACTGCCCTGAGCCGAGCAAAGGCATGACTAGCAGAACTTGACCCGGAAGAGATATCAACCGGTTGTCCCAGTTTAAAAGTAGATGGATCTCCCTTCAGTGCTGATGACTTCACGAAAATAGTAACGTAGATGCATCCTTGGGCAAGCAAGCTGGCCGAAGAGATAGATCTCTCCAAGTATCACCCGGTTTATGACACTGAGAACACCAAAGTGAAGGCGCCGGTTCATGAGGCCATGGACCTTATCCCACCAACGCGTAAGCACACCTTCGCACCTGACATTGACCACTCAACCATTAGAGACGATGAAGCTACTTTCAAAGCTTTGAATGGGATCAATTGGTCATCTCCTAACTTGTAGAAGACGCAGGAAGAAGAAGAACTGGAGCAGGATGACCCGGAAGCGTCAACCCGCCAAGACCAGGAGACTTGATCCATGGGGCGGTTCTGTAATCTGCATCACCGTATTGTGCTTTTTTTAAAACACTTAATCATTTGGGCTCGGGGAGACATGTAATAGGCTAGATGAAAAAACCATGATCTGCCATGCCATCGTGCATGCTTATTTGCATAACACATTTAAACCGCCGATCTAATGTTGAAGATCTGCAACTTATGCTTATAATATCATCAATCATGCAAACCATACTTATCATATTCCCTGCACACAAGCAGATAACATGTGCCCTAGCGGTTTACCCTAGGGCGGATCATAATGCCCCATATAAAATTGCTGGTGATTGTATAGTCCATAACCAGGGCGGGCTATCAAAACCTCGCATATTCATAGGACATGTAAATAAGAAACCCGTGCCATTTATTCATACTATCGGCATACCATGCCATAGGCAGCAAGGGTAACAACCCCAAGACTTAGAGCACAATGCCCAAAGTGCATAACCAAAACATACTGGCGACTTATCGTCCAAAGCCAAGCCGGGTTAGCAAAACACCTGATATACTCAAATATGAGTCATAAGGATCAGGGCTACATGGCTTGAATCATTTTTAAACCACATACCAATATGGTACGAAAGATGAACCCAAAAGATATTCAAAGTAAACACAAGTCAGACAAAACAAGGCCTTCATATGCTGCCAAGCCTAAATATCAAGTGCTATTAGAAGGGCCGCACAACCACTGAGTTAATCCTTAATTCAAACCTGTAAGCCGGGCCTCACATGACCAGTCGCCGTTTTAACTTTGACAAGTTCAGGGTCTTTATAAGATTAACAGTCAAGAGTACGGCGAGTCATTCCAGGATTACCTGGTCGGAGTGGCAGGCATACAAAGTCAGGATAACCCGGATTTTTGGTGAGTACACCTAGTGTCCAAGCCAATTAAAACGGTAAACAAAGCTCTGTTCATTAAACAGGAAGCCCCCAAGTAATTTTTCAATCAAGGCGTATAACCCGGATCAGTAGGGTAGTCATAGCTATGCTCAATGAGCAGGAAGCCCCCAAGTAATTTGCAATCAAGGCATACAAGCCGAATCAAGAGGGCAGTCATAGCTATGCTCAATGAGCAGGAAGCCCCCAAGTGATCTTATGAATTGACAATAAAGACTCAGATTCTCAGAAATGAAACGACAGAGGCCATGAATTATCAGGGATGCCGGATTTATTATACTAGTCATAATATATACATTGGTAGAAGTATGTACATCACAAGAGCCGGTGGCTCAGGTGTAATAAGGTCGAAGATGAGCAATTTTCCATGGCCGGTGGGTCTCCTCCTCTGACTTGCGTGAGTCCTTGTGCTCTCGAATATCAATGAGGTAGTATGACCCGTTTTTAAGATTTGTACTAACCACAAAGGGCCCTTCCCAAGGTCGGGATAACTTGTGCATGTCTGTTTGATCCTGGATGAGTCGGAGCACCAAGTCACCTTCTTGAAAGGTCCGGGTTTTAACCCAGCCGCTATTATAACAACGCATATATTGCTGGTAAATCGCCGAATGAGCCACCGCAATGTCACGCTCTTCATCCAAAAGGTCAAGAGCATCCTGACATGCTTTTTCATTATGAGCTTCAACATAAGCCGCCACACGGGGCGAGTCGTGATGGATGTCACTAGGGAGAACCGCCTCTACTTCATAAACGATGAAGAAAGGCATGTAACCCGTAGATCTGTTGGGTTAGCATTGATACTCCATAGCACTGAAGGCAACTCCTCAACCCAACAACCCGACGTCCTCTGCGAAGGGACCATAAGCCGGGGTTTTATGCCTCTCAAGATTTCTTGATTGACTCTTTCAGCTTGACCATTGGACTGGGGGTGGGCCATAGATGAAACATCAAGACGGATATGTTCACGTTGACAAAATTCTTTCATAGCACCTTTAGACAGATTAGTGCCATTATCATTGATGATGTTGTGAGGGTAACAAAAACAAAAAATCAACTTTTTGATGAATTGAACCGCCGTTGCCACGTCACACTTGCTGACCGGCTCAGCCTCAACCCACTTTGTAAACTTGTCAACCACCACCATGAATGGTAACGAGATGCTCTTGATAAGACAAGTCCTCTTGGAGGTCAATCTCTTCGAAGTTGATAGCGCGCCCTGGCATGTTGAAGCACTTGCAAAGTTGTGACACGTGAAACACATCGTGCACATTTGAGAAGTTGGAAGGGAGCTCAAGTTGATAGGCAAGGTTGCCTCTTTTGCCCACAATTTTGAAAGGAGCCACATATCTTGGGGCAAGCTTCCCTTTGATACCGAAGCATTGAGTACCTTTCATGGGAGAGACTCGAAGATAGACATGGTCTCCAATCTCAAAAGCCAAGACACGGTGCTTGCTATCATAGTAACTCTTCTGGCGCGATTGCGCGGCTTTGAGATTTTCACGTATGACTTTGCACATTTCTTCAGCTTCTGTGATCAAGTCATTTCCAAGGAGTTGGCGTACACCAGTCTCAGACCAGTTGAGAGGAGTACGACACTTTCTGCCATAAAGGATTTCGAAAGGGGCCTTGCCCAAACTTGCTTGGTAGCTGCTATTGTAGGAGAACTCAGCATATGGGAGGCAATCTTCCCACCTAAGCCCGAAGGAGATGACACAAGCTCTGAGCATGTCTTCAAGGATTTGATTGACTCTTTCAACTTGGCCACTCATTTGATGATGAAAGGCCGTGCTTGAATGAATGTTGGTGCCCATGGCCTTCCAGAAGGAGTCCCAGAACATGGAAGTGAAAATGCTTTCGCGGTCTGAGGAGATCAATTGAGGGATCCCGTGCAACGAGACAATTCTAAAGGTGTATAGCTCTGCCAACTGAGCTGCCGTGATAGATTCTTTGACTGGAAGGAAATAAGCCACTTTTGTAAGCTTGTCAATGATAGATAGCATCATTCCCTTGGTTGGACTTGGGAAAGCCAGTGACAAAGTCCATCTTGATATGGTCAAACTTCCACTCTGGAATAGCAAGAGGTTGGACGAGACCAGCTGGTCGCTGATGTTCTGCTTCACCCTTCGACAGACATCACATTCATTCAAGAATTGAGCAACCTCTCGCTTCATGCGAGTCCATCAATACGACTGCTTGAGGTCATGATACATCTTCGAACTGCCTAGATGGATGCAAAGAAGAGAGTTGTGCGCTTCAGTCATTATGACCTTCCTTAATCACCCTTAGGAACCACTAACCGGTCCTCGAAGAATAAGGTGTCCTTGTCATCAATGCCATAGCACTTGTATTTGGGTAAGCCCTTGGCAACACAATGTTTCACCTTCTTCACCATGGTATCAAGGAGTTGTGCCTCACGAATTTTTTCTTCCAAAGTTGGAGTGACTTGAAGGTTGGCAAGCAAACCTTGAGGAAAAACTTGGAGGTTGAGCTTGCAGAAGGCTTCACAAAGATCAGGATGGAATGGCTTGAGGATTAAGCTGTTGCAATATGCCTTTCTGCTCAACGCATCTGCAATCACATTAGCCTTGCCTGGAGTGCACTCAATGCTTGGATTGTACTCTTGAATCATTTCGACCCAACGAGTTTGCCGGAGGTTGAGGTTGGGCTGAGTGAAGATATACTTGAGGCCCTTGTGATCGGTGAAGATGTTCACTTGCCTACCCAATGAGATATATCTCCATGTGATTAATGCATGGACAACTACCGCCAACTCAAGATCGTGAGTGGGGTAGTTCTTCTCGTTTGGATTTAACTGACGAGAAGTGTAATCCACAACTTTCCTTTCTTGCATTATCACAACACCAAGACCTTTCAACGAAGCATCACAAAAAACTTGGTAGGGCTTGGACTCATCAGGAGGAGTTAGGACCGGAGTTGTGACGAGTTTCTCTTTGAGAGTACTGAAAGCAACGCCACACTCAGGAGTCCAGGAGTACTTGACATTCTTTTGGAGCAGGTTGGAAAGAGGATTTTCGATTTTTGAGAAGTTCTCAACAAATCTTCTGCAATAACTTGCAAGCCCGAGGAAACTGCAAAGCTGCTTGACGTTCTGAGGAGGCTCCCAGTTCACAATTGTAGAAACCTTTTCCGGATTGACAGCGATGCCCTTGGCAGAGATGATGTGGCCAAGATAAAGAACTTCATCAAGCCAAAATTCGCATTTAGAGAACTTTGCGTATAATTGATACTCTTTGAGCTTGTCGAGCACCAATCGCAAATGTTTGGCATGATCCTTTTTATTCTTGGAGAACACCAGGATATCATCGAGATACACCAGGACGAATTCATTGGTCTAGGGCTTGTAGATGAAGTTCATCATACGAGAGAATGTAGGAGGGGCATTGGCAAGCCCGAAAGACATGATAGTATATTCATAAGAACCAAAGCTCGTCCTGAAAGCTATCTTTGGGATATCTTCTTCACAAATGCGAATCTGGTGATACCCCATACGGAGGTCAAGCTTGGAAAACACCTTTGCACCTTTGAGTTGCTCGAATAGCTCGTTGATATTGGGAAGTGGGTATTTATTCTTGATTGTCTTCTTGTTCAATTGGTGGTAATCGACGCATACCTGGAAAGAGAACACCACAACCCCAAGGAGAAGAACTTGGTCTGATTAGACCCAGACGTTCTTGTTCATTGAGTTGTTTCTTCAATTCTTTCAACTCTTCTGGCCCAAGCTTGTAGGGGCGCTTGCAAACGGGTTCTGTAGCTGGCTCAAGATAAATAATGAACTCAACTGGACGGTGAGGAGGCATACCTGGAAGCTCTTCAGGAAAGACATCTTGATACTCACAAACAACTGGAATCTGAGTAATAGCGTTGATCTCGCCTTTCTCATTGAGAGAGAACAACCGAATGGTTTCATCATGAGCCGCAAAGATAATCACATCTTCAGACAGATGAGTCAATTTAATCTCCTTGGCAGCACAATCAAGAAAAGCCTTGTGCTTAGAAAGCCAATCCATTCCAAGCATGAGATCAATATCGGAATCACCAAGAACCATCGGAGAAGACTGAAAAGAATAATTTCCCATCTTGATGCCAACATCCGGACCATCATTTTGGTATGCATGAACAAACCCGAAGAGGAAACCGATAACGGCCTAGGTAGATCAATAGTATGCAAATTGTGCATGGATGCAAAAGGCCTTGATATGAACGAGATAGATGCACCAGTATCAAATAAAACTTTTGCAGGAATATCATTAACTGGGAGATTACCCATGATCACTTCTGAAGAATCTTCTTCTTGAGCTGAATTCATCAAGTTCACCCTTGTAGACTTGGGATTGTGCTTGACGACTTCATTGCTTCCTGACCTGACCAAAGGAGGAGGCGAAAGGCGCCTCTGGTTGAAGCACTTGTTGGAGTAGTGCCCTTTCAAACCACACTTGTGACAAGTGACCTCTAAAAGTGGACGAAAAGGTGGAGGAGGACCGCCTGTGTCGGATTCAGGGTTCCGTAGACCCTTGAGAGGTTCGAACTCTGGGGTGCGTGCGAAGAACTCTCTCTTCCCTATCTTCCTGCTCAATGATCCCACAATATAGTTAGACGAACCCAAGGGACAAGGGACACAACAGTTTATCCTGGTTCGCGCCACCTTGTGGTGTAATACTCTACTCCATCTTTGTGGTGGATTGCCTCGGGGGCTGAGGATGAACTAGTACAGTGGATGAACAGCCTCAGGAGTGAGGTGGTCTTGAGCTCGATGAGCTAGTGAGGTGGTTTGGGAGGAATCGATCCGTCCTCCTCTATGGCGGTGGCTATGTCCTATATATAGTGGCCTTGGTCCTCTTCCCAAATGTAGGCGGGAAGGGATCCCACTACGGCCAAATTCGAAGGAGTACAACTAGTACAAGCTATCTTGACAAAAGTAGTCTTCGCCTGCAAAAGACATTGGTGGTGACACTGCTGTGGGCTCCACAATGACCTCCGTACTGCTGTCCTGGCGGTCTTGGTCTTGTTGCACCGATTTGGAAACCTTTAGCTGATTCCTCGGGACCCTGCACCTGCACTTGCCTCCTTAGCACCAAAGATGAAACTGATACACTACGCCCGCTGGCGCCGACCTGGCCTTGGTTGTCATGGCTCACGTCATACAAACCTCGCGAGTGTACCCTCGATTGATATCTCCGCTCCTCGGGAGCCAGCCTAGTGAGGCCGCCCCTTAGGGAGGTCTTCGTGTCGTCCGCCTCGCGAGGGTCTTGGGTTGTTGTTGTTGAAGTTGGGCCATACCACGCCGTTGACGGAGCCACGCCATGGGCCGCAGGCAGGCAAGTCTGGGTACCCCCATTTCCAGGACGCCGACAGTAGCCCCCGGGCCCAAGGTGCGCTCGAACTTGGCTTCGAGGAGATGCCAAATGGAAAGTGCGGAGCGCCGCGGGCCCCAACCGCTTGCAACCTCGGTCGACGCATGGTGATTGATGGAGCGTGGGCGCCTCCATTTCCCCATACTGCCATGACAACTATTCGACTCGACGAGACTCTGCTGCATGCAGAGAAAAATCATCATTACATGCGATCGTGGAGGCCGACGGTTGGCCTCCTCTTGGCTACAAATGAGGAGAGGGGCGGAGCCCTCCTTTGCTCATCTCCTTCCTCTCGCCGCATGCTCTCTCTTCTTCCTTTCTGCCTCACCGTCTTGCCATAGTACCCATGGCGCCGACGATGAGGTTCTCTACTGCGGAGAAGGGGAAGGCTCGCCAGGAGGGGCCCGGCTCGCAACCACCCAAGAGGGGGCGCGGTCACCTTCGCAAGCACACCGCGACCCCTGCTGTGTCTCCTCGGGGGCGCGGGCGTACTCCTTCGAGGACCGGCGTCGTCCTTGGTGGCCGCAGCGGTGTTTCCTCTTGCAGCGGGAGCTACCTGGGACGGGGCAGCCCGCGCGCCGAGGGGAGGAGCATCGTGGTCGCCCGGGCACCCCTGCCGCGCTTCCATTCGGCGGAGGTCCCGGAGTTCGTCGTGTGGTTGGAGAGGCCGGCCGGCACCTGGCTCCATCTTCCGCGCGCCTTTGTCGGCGAGCTGCCGGCCACGGGTCTCGACGGCATCTGGCTGCAGGCTGACGGCTGCTGCAGCAAGGCCTCGTGGGTTGTGGTGGAGGTTTCCGCCGCGGGCAATGCGGCCCTGGCCCACGGCTGGCAGACGTTCGCCCGCGCGTGCGGCCTGAGCAGGAGATGCACCCTCCACTTCAAGTATGACAGCGTCGTGACCCTCGACGTGAGGGTGTTTGGGGAAGATAGTCACCATGCAGGGTGCTGCCCCGAGGACAGCGGCGGCGACGGTGAGCTTGGCCTTGGCGATGGCCGTGACGACGCGGAAGGCGAGCTTGCCCTCGGCGACGGCCGCGGCTCGTCCAACAGCGGCGGCTCCTCCTCCAGCGAGAGAACCACCAGCGGTGGCTACGACCAGCTGCCACACCGCTGGGCTCGCTTCGAGGATGGCGGCGGGTCCTCCCCTCTCCACGCTCCGGTGAAGCGCGAAGAAGTCTCGGGCTGAGTCCGGGAGGCCCTTGGAGCCAAGCCTCGTGAGCTGCTGCGGTTGTGCGTGCCACTTTCGTTTGAGCTTTCCTTTCTTCCTGCATTTGAAAAATGTGGAGAGCCCTGCGGGGCATCCAATGAACCATGGCATTTATGCGGCTATGCTATGTTCATTGTTCCGATGTTATGTTGCGGTGTTCATGTTCCGAATGGGTATGGTAGGATAACTTGGCTTGACACACTTGTGGTAGTTTCCCTCCTAGCGAGAGTGGGCGTTTCATTACCTGGTGAGGCCCTTCTTGCTGGCGGATCTGGAATCTCCGACCTCAGGATGCATCATGAAGCTGTGGAGTTGTTAGAAAGCTTTGTCGGGTGTCTTATTCTTCTTTGCGCGAGCCCTCAGGCGTGAGCCAGTCGTCGCTCAGTGCACCACGTCGCAATACCCGGGGGGCATGGACTTCAAGAGGGTGCATAGAGCACGAGCTTACTCGAGAGCATCTCACGAGGATAGAAAAAGCCAAAGCTCTGAGGGAACATGGCTATGGCAAAGCATGTTTGCGGCGTGGGGCGAGCCCGTCGCACGCACGCATCTGCCCAGCCCCCGCGCGCGAGACGCGAGAGGAAGAGCGACGGGTAACTGCCGCTCCTCCTGGACCCAAACCAAGATGCAAGGGAACAGACGCAGGGAAAAGCCAGCTTGATAACTGAAAACGCGAGAACTCCAAAATTCATTAAAAGCATGACAAACCAACTACAGAAAGCAAGCAAATGAACAGCCGCGTCCGGCACCTAGTCTAGTCTTCTCACCAGCGCAGAGCTAAGTGCTGCCACTAGGACGTGGGAGGGAGCCACCGAGGCCCGAGGGCGGCTCTCCGGAGACTCCGTCGCATGTACAACTCCACTCATTTATTATGTGAGAGTATCACGAGCAGAGACCTTCACGCGCACTGGGCCTTGCTTCATTGGTAGAACTTCCTGAGCTGCTGGATGTTCCAGGCGTTCTAGATGGGGATCCCGTCCGGCGTCTCCAGGCACGCGGTGCCAGCCTGGAGACACGGGTGATCCTAAACAGGCCCTCCCACATGGGTGAAAGATTATGCAGCCCTTCCCTGGAGAGCACCCGCCGTAGGACGAGATCGCCCACCTCGAGCGTCCTGGAGCGGACGCTGCGGCAGTGATACCGCCGTAGCGCCTGCTGGTACCTTGCCGCTCGGAGCAAGGCTTGGCGCGACATTCCTCCCCAAGCACAAGGTCCATCCCCCGCGTGGCGTCCTGGCGTGCCTTGTTAAACACCAAGACCCGCGCGGAGCGTTGCCTGACCTCATGTGGGAGAACCGCTTCAACTTCGTAGATGAGGAAGTGTCATATCCCTAGTTCTGGTATGACCTAGACTAGCTAGTCATGTGTGCATCATGTTTAAATTCCATTTAAATTTGAAGTGGGGATTTGTGAAACCCTCAGAATCATTTCTGGAAATGACCCAGATAAAAATTGCTCCAAAAGGGTCCAAGAAAATGTTCATGTTGCTCTCTGAAAATATTGGACAAAGATAAAAATCAAACCAATATTTTTAGGAGCTCATAAATATTTATTTTGGGCATTTGGAATTAATGCAGTAATTATTTGCTTTGGATATATATTGTTATATATATAAAATATTGTCCAAAAATTATGCCATTTGTTGAGGAGCTCTGGAATAATACCACTACCCCCTACAAAAATTGGCATAAGAAAATAAAATGGTTTATTATTTTTATTAAACCAAACAAATGTCAGAAAAACAGAAAAGAAATAGGGAAAAGAGGAACTACCTAGAAATACCTGTGTAGCCGGGCACTGTGCAGGCCGGTGGCCCAGCCGACTGGCACTGCCAGTCGTCGTCTTCACCGTGCCAGGACGACGCCGAGCACGCGCTCGCCGCGCGCGGCCACGCGCCCAGCCAGCTCCTGCCTCCCTGCTTGCTCCGCGACCCCCTGCAACGTCGCCACGCAACCCCCCCGGCTCCCCTCGCTCTCCCCCGTGCCCATTCCCCCCTAACCTGGTCTCTCTCCCGCGCACGGCCAAACGCTGCCGTCGCTGCCACTCGCCATTGCCGCAACAACCGCCTCCCCCCTCGCCTCTCCGATACGCGCAGGAGCTCCGCCTCCTCGCTCTGAAGCCCTCCACCGACCACGCAAGCCGGAGCGCCCCGTGGAGCCGTCGCCGTCGCCATCTTCGCCTCCGGCCGCCGTGGATCCCCATCGCCGCCCCGCCGACTCCAGCCTCCCCCGAGCTCTCTGACGATGTTCCCAAGTCCGCTGTGAGCCCCTGCATCGGTTCCCCCTTCTTCCCTGCCTCCCCGCGCTCTATGGCCATGCACCCGCTCGAGCCGAGCTCCGGCCGCCGCCGCGAGCTTCGCTCCGGTGAGCTCCGCCGCCCCCGCAGCCTCCCGTCTGCTCCCCTGGATGTGGACGAGCCCGGGCTACGCCCCGGTGCTCTCAGACGCCGCCCCCGTGGCCCCAACGCGGTTTCCGCCGTGTTCTGTAGTCGCCGGTGACGACCTCGCCGGCCTGACAGGTGGGCCCCGTCGGCCAGGTGATTAGCCTAGCGCTAATCACCATTTAGGCTAACCCTCTGACACTGACTATGGACCTCGGTGCCCTAATCTCTTAATTAAGTTTAAACTAACCCCCTGTTTAACCCCGTGACACTAACGTGAGGACCCCACACGTCAGGTTTGACCCAGTCAGCGTTGTTGACTTGCTGACGCAAGCATG
Source organism: Triticum aestivum (assembly GCF_018294505.1). Taxonomy (NCBI): domain Eukaryota; kingdom Viridiplantae; phylum Streptophyta; class Magnoliopsida; order Poales; family Poaceae; genus Triticum; species Triticum aestivum. The sequence continues at coordinate 262,237,108 of NC_057811.1, forward strand.
ACGCAGTGCTGATGCAGTTATTCATTTTCTGGATTTAAATTAAATCAGGAAATTCCAGAAAATTAGTAAAACTTCTAAAATTCATAGAAATTCAACCGTAGCTCAGATTTAAATAATTTATATATGAAAAATGATCAGAAAAATTCAAACTATCCATCTGTGCCATTCTCATGCATGAAAAACCAACCTATACATGCTGTATGTATGAAAACACACTTATGGCATTTAAAGGGACTTATATTAGAGTTGCATTTGAACCTTTGGTTCAAATGGATCTCTTCCAAGTTGAATGCTAAATGCATTGGCTCAAAACACATCACATATTCATGCCATATTCATGCATCATATTGTTGCATATGATTGTGTTTTGATTGTCGACACCGTTCCTTCTCGATAGGTCCTGCTCCGGAGAGTGTTCCAGAGTACCTGTTTGTGGAGCAGTGGCACCCTGTTGATCTACCAGGCAAGCAAACCCCCATTGTTCATTCCGAGACAATACTACTCTCTCGCTCCTGCTCTCTTTTACTGCATTAGGACAACAATGATTCAACTGCTACTTTATGCTGCGGTAGTTGAACCCATTCCTCTGCATGACCTGTCATTGCCATAGTAAATAGTTGAAACCCACTAGCATGTGTAGGAGTTGATTGAGCCATGTTGTGTTCCTACCATGCCATGCTATCTATTGCTTAGAGTTGTGTCAGGTCTGATTCATTGGGAATGAATTGGAGTGTTACGATATGTTCTGGTGCTGAGAGTTAAGCGTGTGAACACGATTTGGTAAAGGTAGCGGTGAGAGGCCATGTAGGAGTACATGGTGGGTTGTCTCATTGGGACCGTCCTTAAGAACCGAGTTCTGTGTAAGTTGTCCAATGACTAGCTACTACCACACATTGGGCTCCGGGCGCTCCAAGCTCTCTCGACTTATTAACCGCCTTGATCTCTTTCCAGGAGTTGCAATTAGTTTCTGGTGTTTGTAGGTAGTGTTAGTAGTCTACCAAGTGGCACCCGGCCAGGTGGGCTTGGGACAGACTAGGCACAAGTGGCATGGTGTACCAAGCGTAGATCCATCCGGCAAGGTGGGCTTGGGAACCCTGCGCACATCGTTTGGGGCCGTGAGCGACACCCTGGCCGGATCTCCTTGCGGATGGAACCCGAATAGGCTATAAACCTGGACTAGAGTCTTGTGTGGTTAGTCAGGTCGTGGCCGACACCCTCGCCAGGCTTCCGCTTGAAGGTTGCCGAGGTACATGACGTGTACATGGCGGTAAGTGGCGAGAGCATGTGTGAAGCAGTACACCCCTGCAGGGTTATCATGATCTATTCGAATAGCCGTGTCCTCGGTTATGGACTTCTTGGATGCTTACGTGGTACATAGACAACTTGAAGTGGATACTCTAAAATGCTCAAGATAAGTGTGAGTGCTATGGATGGCTTCTCGTAGTGAGACGGGAATGAATCCATAGTGGTGTATTGAGGTGGTGATTAGTGGACTCGTGTGCGCCTTCTTACCTCAAAGAAGTTTCTCGTAGTCGTAGAACAGGATAGCCACTGAGTCAAGCTGGCTTGCTGCAACTAAACCCCACACTACTTTCTTGATACAAATGCATGTAAGATAGGATCTGATGTAAGTCTTGCTGAGTACCTTTGTACTCATGTTGCTTTGGTTATGTTTTTGCAGCGGAGACTTCAGTCTTACTAGTAGCTCCACTTGGACTTCGACGAGTAGCTTGTACCTCAGCTACGATCTTGTACCCTTGGGAGGGTCTTGTAGATAGTCAGGCTTCTCAGCCTTTTTCTTTTGTAGTTGTCTGTACCCAGACATGTAATGCTTCCGTTGCTTGTATGCTCTGAATGATGGGTCATGTGACCCCTGTTTGTACTTAATGCTATGTGGCTCTTCTGGGCCTTTTATCTATATGAGTTTGCGTTATGTTGTGATGCCATGTTGTACAGCACATACTTGCATGTTGTGCGTACGTGTAACGTGTATTGCTATGTGTGGGATCCGACAATCTAGTTGTTTATCCTTGGCAGCTTCTCTTATGGGGAAATGTAGTCTAGTGCCTCCTTGAGCTATAGTAGTCCGCTACAGCTCGGTTCACCGGAGTCCTGCTAGCCCAGCACTACTGCTCTGGACACTTTACTGGCCGGCATGTGTTTCATTTCGTTCCTGTGTCTGTCCCTTCGGGGAAATGTCACGCGGTGACATCCGGAGTCCTGCCTAGCCTGCTACAGCCCGGGTTCCCGGAGCCCTGTTAGCCCAGTGCTACAGCCTGGATTCACACGCTGCTGACCGACACGCTCGATGTTGATTCATGTATGCCTGTCCCCATACGTCAGTGCAACTTTGGGTTCACGACTAGCCATGTCGGCCCGGGTTCTCTGTCATATGGATGCTAGCGACATTGTCATATACGTGAGCCAAAAGGCACAAACGGTCCCGGGCCATGGTAAGGCTACCCCCGTGGGAGTACTGTGCGTGAGGCCGCAAAGTGATATGAGGTGTTACAGGCTAGATTAGTGTGATTTAGAATCGGGGTCCCGACAGCTTTGGTATCAGAGCCTGACTGCCTGTAGGATTTCCAAGCCAACCTGGTCGAAGTTGAGTCTAGAAATTCTTTAGTTATATAAGGGAATTGATTGTGGAAGGGAACGTAAGGCTCTTTTACTCCTTTTACCTCATGCCTTCTGATCTGAGTCATCCTATCTTTCTTACGGGGTTAAGGAACTAGGCTTTCTCTTCCGTCTATCAGGATCACGTGTTACTACTCCGTAGTCTCTTAGGATTGGTTGATCAGAGTCATATCCCAGTTTGAGTACCTCCAGTATAGCCTGTTTAGTAATATCTCAGAACCTTGAGTGACGATGTTGAGTATGGTGCTACCCCGCCTTTTGCAGAATGTCCCATTTTGAGCATTTTACTGCCGTTATGCTGCCGGATTTGTCCTAGGAGTTTGAGAGATACTAAATTTCCTTATGCTACATGTTGCATCCTATAGTTGTTGTTGACCTCGTCCTTGGTTCTGCTTCTCAGGATGTCGTCAGTTAACCGAAGTTCTGTTGCTCGTTGCCTAAACCACGGAGGTGGTAGGGATGAGGAGGATCCTCCCAACCAGCCTTCGTTGGCAGAGTTTATGTTAGAGATGGAGAGGAACAAGCATGAGTCTAACCGCTTGTTAGCACGTATCGAGAAGAACACCGCACCTCAGTGCAAAGAGTCAGCGACCATCTATGATTTCATTGGTTTGAAACCACCTACCTTCCATCATTCCATTGAACCACTCGATGCAGATGACTGGCTCCGTAGTATCACACACAAGCTGCGTTCTGCAAACGTAGCTGAAGGTGACAAGGTCACTTATGCTGCATATCACCTTGAAGGTCCTGCTAGTCTTTGGTGGCATAACTATGAGGCTATGCTTCCAGCTGGCCAGATACCGACCTGGAGAGATTTCACTGAGGCTTGTCGCGAGCATCACATTCCTCAGGCTCTCATTGACCGCAAGAGAGAAGAGTTCTGTAGTTTCACCCAGGGTAAGATGGCTGTTGATGCTTACAGTAGAGAGTTTGAGAACCTCGCCCCCTATGCTACATAAGAAGTGTCCACGGACGCTAAAAACCAGGCTAGGTTCCGGAAGGGTCTCAACCCCAAGTTGCGTCGAGATCTCCACCTGCACCATTGCAATACATTCCAGGCTCTTGTGAACAAGGCCATTAATGCGGAGACAGCTCAGCTCACCTACGAGGAGTCTCGTAAGCACACCCGTGAATTGGGTTCTTCCTCCGGTTCTAGTTCTCAGAAGCGCCGGATTTGGATTCCGAACTCTGCTCTTCCACCCGGTTATACACCGAGGCCATCTTATGTGGCGCCTCACCCAGTTCAGCCGTATGCTCCACCCAGGCCTATTGGTGAACCGCCTGCCAACGCGGGTCCACGTCCTACCTCCAAGATTTGTTACAAGTGCGGAGAGCCAGGCCACACCGGCCGTATTTGCACTCAGACCCGTGTTGCTCCACCCCAGCCCGAGAAGTCTGTTGGCCGTGGTAAGCCATGACGCAAGATGATCAGTACCAAGTCAGCTCCCACTGAATGTGGACGTGTGCATCACGTCTCAGCTAAAGACGCTCAGGATGATCCAGATGTCGTTCTTGGTACACTCCTTCTAAACTGTCATCCAGCTTCGGTTCTATTTGATACTGGGGCGTCTCATTCCTTCATTTCCGAAAGTTATGCCCGCTTGCACGACATATCATTTTGTGATATGCCCTCCCCACTACTCATTCAAACTCCTGGATCCAAATGGCAAACTTCTAGTGTAAGCCATGGTAACGAAATCCTTGTTTACAGACTTGTATTCCTTGCATCACTCATAGCCCTCAAGACTTCAGATATTAACATCATCTTGGGTATGGACTGGATGAAAGCTCATTATGCCAAGATTGATTGTTACGCCCGGTCTGTTCAGCTCACACACCCATCTGGCAAGATAGTCACTGTCTCCACCAGAATTGCAAAGCGTCAGCTTTATTCTCTTAATGCCAGCCCTCTTCCAGACCTTGAGGATATTCCGGTAGTCCGTGACTTTCCGGATGTCTTTCCAGAAGAACTGCCAGGTATTCCACCTGACAGGGATGTAGAGTTTGTCATAGATCTTATCCCAGGAACCGCCCCAATCTCTAGGAGACCCTACAAGATGGCACCCTTAGAGCTAGCCGAGCTTAAGAAACAACTCGATGAATCCTTGCAAAAGGGTTTCATCCGTCCTAGTTCTTATCCTTGGGCTTGCCCCGTCCTCTTCGTCAAGAAGAAGGATGGTACGGACTGGATGGTTGTAGATTATCGTCCCGTTAATTTGGTCACGATAAAGAACAAGTATCCGCTCCCCAGGATCAACGACCTATATGATCAACTTGCTGGATCCTCAGTCTTTTCCAAGATGGATTTGAGGTTAGGCTACCATCAAATCAAGATTAGAAACGAGGACATTCCTAAGACGGCTTTTGTCACTCGTTATGGCCAGTACGAGTACACCGTCATGTCCTTTGGTCTAACCAATGCTCCAGCTACCTTCTCCCGCTTGATGAACTCGATCTTCATGGAGTACTTAGACAAGTTCATCGTGGTTTACCTCGATGATATCCTTTTCTACTCGAAGAACGAGGAAGAGCATGCCGAACATCTTAGACTTGTGTTAGAAAAACTCAAAGAGCACCGCCTTTATGCCAAGTTCTCCAAGTGCGAATTTTGGTTGCCAGAAGTGACCTACCTAGGCCACATGATCTCTGGTAAGGGCATTGCTGTCAATCCTGAGAGAGTTCAGGCCGTTCTTGATTGGACTCCACCTGAAACAGTTAAACAAGTTAGGAGTTTCCTTGGTCTAGCCAGTTATTGTCACCGCTTTGTTGAAAACTTCTCCAAAGTAGCCAAACCCCTCATGGAACTTCTCAAGAAGGATAAAAAGTTTGAGTGGTCCCCACAGTGTGAGTACAGTTTTCAGGAACTGAAAAGATGCCTGACTTCTGCTCCCATACTGGTGCCACCGGATTTCACGAAGGACTTTGTTATCTACTGCGACGCCTCACGACAGGGACTAGGTTGCATTCTTATGCAGGATCGTCATGTGATTGCCTATGCATCTCGACAGTTGCATCCACATGAGGAGAATTATCCTACACATGATCTAGAGCTTGCAGCCGTAGTCTATGCTCTTAAGACATGGCGACATTACCTTCTTGGTAAACGTTGCGAGATTTACACCGATCACCAGAGTCTCAAGTATATTTTCACCCAACCAGATTTGAACCTTAGGCAAAGACGTTGGTTGGAGTCGATCTCAGATTACGACTTTGGGATTACCTACACCCCGGGCAAGGGCAATGTCATGGCTGATGCGCTAAGTCTTAAGTCCTATTGCAACAATCTTATGTTGCAGCAGGGCCAACCAATTCTCCATGAGGAATTCTGTAAGCTTAACCTACACATTGCTCCTCAAGGATTCCTTTCTACCTTGGTGGCAAATCCTACTCTTGTGGATCATATCATAGAAGCCCAGAAGCATGATACGGGAATTTCCCGGATCAAGAGAAACATTAATAAGGGAGTTGGTGGAAGTTTCTCTATAGATGATCGAGGTGCTGTTCTCTTTGAGAATCGCTTGGTGGTTCCCAAGAATCAACATCTGCGACAATTGATCCTTAAGGAGGCACATGAATCCCCTCTCATGATTCATCCCGGTATTACTAAGATGTATCAGGACCTACGCTAGAGGTTCTGGTGGACTAGGATGAAGAGAGTAATTGCTGAGTTCATAGCTAATTGTGACGTTTGTCGTCGCGTTAAGGCAGAGCATCAAAGGCCTGCTGGCACCCTTCAACCTTTAGCCATTCCTGAGTGGAAATGGGATAAAGTTGGTATGGACTTCATCACCGGATTTCCCAGGACCAAGAAAGGGAATAAAGCTATCTTCATAGTCATTGATCGTCTTTCCAAAGTGGCTCACTTCCTACCTGTTCGAGAGAGTATCACTGCTAGTCAGCTCGCTGACTTATATATTTCTCGAATAATGTCACTTCATGGTGTTCCACTAGAAATCAATTCAGACCGTGGTAGTCTCTTCACTTCTCATTTCTAGGAGACTTTCCAAACTGCCATGGGCACCCATCTTTCCTTCAGTACCGCTTTCCACCCTCAATCAACTGGTCAGGTGGAAAGGGTTAACCAAATTCTCGAAGACATGCTTAGAGCTTGCGTTATCTCATTCGGTATGGATTGGGAGAAATGCCTACCTTTCGCCGAGTTTGCTTATAACAATAGCTATCAATCCAGTATTAAGAAAGCTCCTTTCGAGATTCTGTATGGACGAAGATGTCGAACACCTTTGAACTGGTCAGAAACTGGTGAAAGACAATTCTTTGGACCGGACATGATCCAGGAGGCAGAAGAGCAAGTTCGCATCATTCGTGAGAATTTGAAAACAGCCCAATCTCGCCAAAAGAGCCAGTATGACCGTCATCATAAGGAAGTGGCTTATGAAGTTGGCGACAAGGCTTACCTTCGGGTTACTCCTCTAAAGGGTACCCATCGTTTCGGTATCAAGGGCAAGTTGGCTCCTTGTTACATTGGTCCTTTTTGCATTCTCGCTAAACGAGGAGAGGTTGCCTACCAGTTGGAACTACCCCCACATCTTTCTCGAGTCCATGATGTCTTCCACGTCTCTCAACTCAGGCGTTGCTTCTCAGATTCCATCCGCGGAGTGGACCACGAAACGCTTGATCTCCAAGATAACCTCACATATCGAGAGTACCCTATTCGCATTCTTGATCAAGCAGAGCGTGTCACCCGACGTCAGAACATCAAGTTTCTCAAGGTTCAGTGGTATCATCATTCCGAGAGAGAAGCTACTTGGGAGCGAGAAGATCGTCTTCGACTGGAGTACCCCACCTTCTTTCCATCGACCCCTGAATCTCGGGACGAGATTCTTTCAAGTGGGGGCGAGTTGTCACATCCCTAGTTCTGGTATGACCTAGACTAGCTAGTCATGTGTGCATCATGTTTAAATTCCATTTAAATTTGAAGTGGGGATTTGTTAAACCCTCAGAATCATTTCTGGAAATTACCCAGATAAAAATTGCTCCAAAAGGGTCCAAGAAAATGTTCATGTTGCTCTCTGAAAATATTGGACAGAGATAAAAATCAAACCAATATTTTTAGGAGCTCATAAATATTTATTTTGGGAATTTGGAATTAATGCAGTAATTATTTGCTTTGGATATATATTGTTATATATATATAATATTGTCCAAAAATTATGCCATTTGTTGCGGAGCTCTGGAATAATACCACTAGCCCCTACAAAAATTGGCATAAGAAAATACAATGGTTTATTATTTGTATTAAACCAAACAAATGTCAGAAAACAGAAAAGAAATAGGGAAAAGAGGAACTACCTAGAAATACCTGTGTAGCCGGGCACTGTGCAGCCCGGCGGCCCAACAGGCCGGCCCAGCCGACTGCCACTGCTAGTCGTCGTCTTCACCGTGCCAGGAGGACGCCGAGCACGCGCTCGCCGCCCGCGGCCATGCGCCCAGCCAGCTCATGCCTCCCTGCTTGCTCCGCGACCCCCTGCAACGTCGCCACGCAACCCCCCCGGCTCCCCTCGCTCTCCCCCGTGCCCATTCCCCCCTCCCCTGGTCTCTCTCCCGCGCACGGCGGAACGCTGCCGTCGCTGCCACTCGCCATTGCCGCAGCCACCGCCTCCCCCCTCGCCTCTCCGATACGCGCAGGAGCTCCGCCTCCTCGCTCTGAAGCCCTCCACCGAGCCACGCAAGCCGGAGCGCCCCGTGGAGCCGTCGCCGTCGCCATCTTCGCCTTCGGCCGCCGTGGATCCCCATCGCCGCCCCGCCGACTCCAGCCTCCCCCAAGCTCTCCGATGATGTCCCCAAGTCCGCTGTGAGCCCCTGCATCGGTTCCCCCTTCTTCAATGCCTCCCCACGCTCTGTGGCCATGCACCCGCTTGAGCCGAGCTCCGGCCGCCGCCGCGAGCTTCGCTCCGGCGAGCTCCGCAGCCCCCGCAGCCTCCCGTCTGCTCCCCTGGATGCGGACGAGCCCGGGCTACACCCCGGTGCTCTCAGACGCCGCCCCCGTGGCCCCAACGCGGTTTCCGCCGTGTTCTGTAGTCGCCGGTGACGACCTCGCTGGCCTGACAGGTGGGCCCCGTCGGCCAGGTGATTAGCTTAGCGCTAATCACCATTTAGGCTAACCCTCTGACACTGACTACGGGCCCCGGTGCTCTAATCTCTTAATTAAGTTTAAACTAACCCCCTGTTTAACCCCGTGTCACTGACGTGAGGACCCCACACGTCAGGTTTGACCCAGTCAGCGCTGTTGACTTGCTGATGCAAGCATGACGCAGTGCTGACGCAATTATTCATTTTCTGGATTTAAATTAAATCAGGAAATTCCATAAAATTAGTAAAACTTCTAAAATTCATAGAAATTTAACAGTAGCTCAGATTTAAATAATTTATATATGAAAAATGATCAGAAAAATTCAATCTATCCATCTGTGCCATTCTCATGCATGACAAACCAACCTATACATGCTGTATGTATGAAAACACACTTATGGCATTTGAAGGGACTTATATTAGAGTTGCATTTGAACCTTTGGTTCAAATGGATCTCTTCCAAGTTGAATGCTAAATGCATTGGCTCAAAACACATCACATATTCATGCCATATTCATGCATCATATTGTTGCATATGATTGTGTTTTGATTGTCGACACCGTTCCTTCTCGATAGGTCCTGCTCCGGAGAGTGTTCCAGAGTACCTGTCTGAGGAGCAGTGCCACCCTGTTGATCTACCAGGCAAGCAAACCCCCTTTGTTCACTCTGATACAATCCTCCTCTCTCGCTCCTGCTCTCTTTTACTGCATTAGGACAACAACGATTCAACTGCTACTTTATGCTGCGGTAGTTGAACTCATTCCTCTGCATGACCTGTCATTGCCACAGTAAATAGTTGAAACCCACTAGCATGTGTAGGAGTTGATTGAGCCATGTTGTGTTCCTACCATGCCATGCCTGCTATTGCTTAGAGTTGTGTCAGGTCTGATTCATTGGGAATGAATTGGAGTGTTACAATATGTTCTGGTGCTGAGAGTTAAGCATGTGAGCACGATTTGGTAAAGGTAGCGGTGAGAGGCCATGTAGGAGTACATGGTGGGTTGTCTCATTCGGACCGTCCCTAAGAACCGAGTTCTGTGTAAGTTGTCCAATGACTAGCTACTACCACACATTGGGCTCCGGGCGCTCAAAGCTCTCTCGACTTATTAACCGCCTTGATCTCTGTGCAGGAGTTGCAATTAGTTTCTGGTGTTTGTAGGTAGTGTTAGTAGTCTACCAAGTGGCACCCAGCCAGGTGGGCTTGGGACAGACTAGGCACAAGTGGCACGGTGTACCAAGCGTAGATCCATCCGGCGTGGTGGGCTTGGGAACCCTGCGCACATCGTTTGGGGCCGTGAGCGACACCCCGGCCGGATCTCCTTGCGGATGGAACCCGAATAGGCGATAAACCTGGACTAGAGTCTTGTGTGGTTAGTCAGGTCGTGGCCGACACCCTCGCCAGGCTTCCGCTTGAAGGTTGCCGAGGTACATGACGTGTACATGGCGGTAAGTGGCGAGAGCGTGTGTGAAGCAGTACACCCCTGCAGGGTTATCATGATCTATTCGAATAGCCGTGTCCTCGGTTATGGACTTCTTGGATGCTTATGTGGTACATAGACAACTTGAAGTGGATACTCTAAAATGCTCAAGATAAGTGTGAGTGCTATGGATGGCTTCTCGTAGTGAGACGGGAATGAATCCATAGTGGTGTATTGAGGTGGTGATTAGTGGACTCGTGTGCGCCTTCTTACCTCAAAGAAGTTTCTCGTAGTCGTAGAACAGGAAAGCCATTGAGTCAAGCTGGCTTGCTGCAACTAAACCCCACACTACCTTCTTGATACAAATGCATGTAAGATAGGATCTGATGTAAGTCTTGCTGAGTACCTTTGTACTCATGTTGCTTTGTTTATGTTTTTGCAGCGGAGACTTCAGTCTTACTAGTAGCTCCGCTTGGACTTCGACGAGTAGCTTGTACCTCAGCTACGATCTTGTACCCTTGGGAGGGTCTTGTAGATAGTCAGGCTTCTCAGCCTTTTTCTTTTGTAGTTGTCTGTACCCAGACATGTAATGCTTCCGTTGCTTGTATGCTCTGAATGATGGGTCATGTGACCCCTGTTTGTACTTAATGCTATGTGGCTCTTCTGGGCCTTTTATCTATATGAGTTTGCGTTATGTTGTGATGCCATGTTGTACAGCACATACTTGCATGTTATGCGTACGTGTAACGTGTATTGCTATGTGTGGGATCCGACAATCTAGTTGTTTATCCTTGGCAGCCTCTCTTATGGGGAAATGTAGTCTAGTGCCTCCTTGAGCCATAGTAGTCCGCTACAGCCCGGTTCATCGGAGTCCTGCTAGCCCAGCACTACTGCTCTGGACACTTGACTGGCTGGCAGGTGTTTCATTTCGTTCCTGTGTCTGTCCCTTCGGGGAAATGTCACGCAGTGACATCCGGAGTCCTGCCTAGCCTGCTACAGCCCGGGTTCCCGGAGCTCTGTTAGCCAGTGCTACAGCCCGGATTCACACGTTGCTGACCGACACGCTCGTTGTTGATTCATGTATGCCTGTCCCCATACGTTAGTGCCGCTTTGGGTTCACGACTAGCATGTCGGCCCGGGTTCTCTGTCATATGGATGCTAGCGACATTGTCATATATGTGAGCCAAAAGGCGCAAACGGTCCCGGGCCATGGTAAGGCGACACCCGTGGGAGTACCGTGGGTGAGGCCGCAAAGTGATATGAGGTGTTACAGGCTAGATCGATGTGATTTAGAATCGGGGTCCCGACAGGAAGAATGGAGTTTTGCTGGTTGGCTTGGTCGCGGTGGTGCGGATAGACCACAACACGGATTGGAACTTGTCCAGCCAGCCCCTGCCGCATGCTTCGAGCTTCTTCTTGAATGTCCTTGCTTTGAGGCCCCTCAGGACCTATGTGTTTGCACGGTGGGCTTGGCCGTTTCTCCCGTGGTGTGCCATTGAGGCGTAGCATATCTGCGTTCCAAGATTAGCACAATATGTTTTGAAGAGATTGCTAGTAAACTGTGAGCCGTTGTCGGTGATGATGCGATTAGAGACTCCGAACCGGCTCACAAGGCCCTTGATGAACTTGACCGCCGAGCCTGCCGGGATGGTACGGACTGGCTCCACCTCCGCCCACTTGGTGAACTTGTCGATGGCGACGTAGAGGTAGCGGTAGCCCCCGGGCGCTCGAGGGAACGGACCTAAGATGTCCAGCCTGCAGACCGCAAACGGCCACGAGAGCTGGATAGTCTGGAGGCCCTGAACAGGCTTGTGGACTTGCTTGGCATGGAACTAGAATGCTTCACAGGACTTCAGCACCTCGGTTGCATTGTTGAGTGTTGTGGGCCAGTAGAATCTGCTGCGGAATGGCTTGCCCACCAAGGTGCGCTATGATGAGTGATGTCTGCAGTCTCCGCCGTGTATGTCGGCTAACAGCTCACACCCTTTCACCCTGGAGATGCATCGCAAGGAAACGTCATTTGGCCGTTTTCTGCATAGCTCACCATCTTGAATGAAGTAGGCTGTGGCCTACCGAGCCACGCGCTCCACGTCTTCCTCCTTCTCCAGCAGGGTTCCCTGCAACAGGTACGCCTTGAATTCATTGGTCCAGCATCCCTCCTGAGGCTCGAGTGCGAGGAGCAGGCGTGCTCCTGAGGTCAGGCCGCAGGCGGGGGCTCCCAAGGCTGGTGCCGGGGGAAGCTCCTCCTGAGGCAATGTTGACTCCATAGCTGGAGGGGCTGCTGAAGGCTTGAAGAGCCGCTCCTAGAACACACCGGGATCCTGTGGCTGGCACTTGGATGCCATCTTGGTGATATCGTCGGCTTCCTTGTTCGTGCCGCGAGGTACGCGCTGCAGCTCCATGCCCAAGAATTGTTTCTCCATTTTGCGTACCTCCGCCAGGTATGCCTCCATGTGCTCATCCTTCGGCTCGTACACTTTGTTGGCGAAGTTCACGAGGAGCTGGGAGTCGCACTTGATGGTGAGTCGCTGCACGCCCAAAGCGGCCGCGGCCTTGAGGCCGGCGATCAAACCTTCATACTCCGCGATGTTGTTGGAGACCTTCTCACCACATTGGAAGCAGAGCTGCACGGCGTAGTATAGCTTGTCTTGGTTGGGGGAGATGAGCACGACTCCAGCCCCCGCGCCCTGGCTTGTGAAGGCGCTGTCAAAGTACATGACCCAGCTGCCCGATGCCTCGCTCCCTGGCGAGAGGGCCTGAAGCGGGCGAGAACCGGACCCTGGAGCGTCGGTCCACTCCGCCACAAAGTCGGCGAGTGCTGTCGGCGTTTTGGGAATGGGGGTCCCCAGACTTGCCTGCCTGCGGCCCACGGCGTGGCTCCACTCGCGGACCAGTACGGCCCGTCTTCACCAACAAGCGCTCAAGACCCTCGCGAGGGGCCAAGCCTCGCGAGGAGGACAGCACAAGACCGCCTCAGGAGTGACCTCATCAGGCTGGCTCATGAGGGGCGCAGAGATCAAGGCAAGGCGAACCTCGTGAGGTTCCTACGATGTCAGCCATGACGACCAAGGCCAGGCGGGCGCCAGCGGGCACAGTGTCCTTGTTTCCTCTTTGGTGCTAAGGAGGCAAACGCAGGCGAGGAGTACCGAGGCATTAGGCAAAGGTTTCCATATCGGTGCAACGAGACCAAGACCAGCAGGATGGCAGGAAGGAAGTCACCGTGGAGCCCAAGACGGCATCACCACCAGAGCCTTTGGCAGGCGAAGACCACCTTTAGTCAGGATAGCTTGTACTAGCTGTCCCCTTTGAAATTGGCCGTTGTTGGCTCCCTTCCCGCTCAATATTTGGGTAGAGGACCAGGGCCTCTATAAATAGGACTAGCCACCACAGTAGGAGGCAACTGATTCAGATCATCCTCACATCCGCCAAGCACAAGAACACCTCACCTTCGGAGGCTATTCTTCCCCTTGTACTGTTCATCCTCAGCCCGAGAGGCCATCCACCACACCACACTAGAGTAGGGTATTACAACACAACCGTGGCCTGAACCAGTATAAATCTCATGTCTCTTGTGTTGCGGGTTCGTTGAGCTAGGCTTTGAGATTGCAGCGTGGTTGAGGGCATGATTAGGTAGGGGGAAATCTTTGTGCGCACCCCAGTGTTCGAACCTCAAGGGTTTTGCCGGAACCTGAAATCCGACATTTGGTGCGCCAAGTAGGGATGCGCCGAAGCTTTCCTTCCGTCGATATGCGTCCCGTCGCTTCGTCGCATCCATGGCGGACGCTCACCGAGCTCGCGCTGAGCGCCGGGCCGCCCTCGCCGCCCGCCTTGCTCAGACGGCTCCCGTCGGCAGGCCTCCCCGTTGTTCTCCGTCACCTGCCGCCAACTCCGCCACCGGCCCGGCGGGGAACGAGCAGCAGGCGTCCTGGTTGCAGCCCTCAGTGCGGCGGGACGGCTGCACCACGACTCCATCGCTGACCCCGGCCGGCTCGTCATCTCACGCTCATCGCGCTCCCACGGACGTGCAGGCCGCGTTGTGCATGGCATGCGAACTCCTGCGCTACCGCCACGCCGACGACCCCTACGAGGACTGGCTGGACCGCATCGCTGAGCTCGTCAGTGCTGCAGGGAGCTCCCCTGCGCCCTCCGTCTTGGTGCCTCGCCCTCCACTAGTTGCGGGCGACGTGGCTCACGGAGCACCACCTCCACCACCTCCGCACCAAGACGGCGTCCTGGCGCCAAGGCGTGCAGCCCCCCGGTGCGACCCGCCGCGTCGGGCCCCCGTGCGCGAAGAAGGAAGCTGCCAGGAAGTTCCTCGTCCGCAAGAAAATGCTCCCGCGCTCCCAGCACCACTACGACAAGACCATGCGCCGCCTGCGGTGGCGGTGCGCGGACATCAAGGGCAGGCTCCGCATCAGCAAAGGGTCCCGGTGGCTGCCGCGGGCTGCCGCGCCTTCACTCCTGAGCTGCGTAGCGTCGCATGGTCGGGCAAGTTCAAGACAGACGTGCCTCCACTCTACGACGGCACCCCCGACCCCGCGGAGTTCCTGCAGCTCTACGAACTAAGCATCAAGGTGGCCAACGGTGATGAGAAAGTAAGGGTGAACTGGTTCCGCATGGCTCTCAAGGATGGTGCCCGCTCATGGCTTCTAAACCTGCCCCCAGGCTGCATCTCCTCCTGGAATGAGATGCGAGACCGCTTCATCGCCAACTTCCAAGGCACTCGCGATCGCCCCCCGGCCGCGGGTGACCTGCGTCGTGTCAAGCAGCAGCCAGGAGAGACCCTCCAGAAGTACATGCAGTGCTTCAATAACGTACGCCTCAAGATCCCCAAGGTGACGAACGAGGCCATCATCTCCGTGTTTTCTGATGGCGTCCGCGATGTCAAGATGGAGGAGCTCGCCATCCACGAGGAGTTGTGCACATCCTTGGAGTTGTTCAACCTGGCGACCAAGTGCGCAAGGGCTGAGGCAGGGTGCCTTTCCCTTCTCGAGCTCCCAGCTGTCGACCTGGAGGAGAAGAAAGCCAAGGCCAAGGACGTGAAGCGCATGGGAGTGGATGTACTCACAGCGGAGCCGGACACAAAGCGCGGCCGGGACCAGCCCGAGTCATCCAAGAGCAGTCGGCCATTCTGCGCCTTCCACAACGTTCATAGCCACAACACCAATGACTATCAAGAGCTCAGAGCCATTCGAGATGGACGCCTCGGTCGATGCCCCGAGCGCAACGACCGGGGCTACGACCGAGGAGGAGGACGTGGCGGAGGGCGCTGGGACGACCGTGGCCCTTGCCAGGAGTGGCCTGACCGACCTCGTGAGGACCGCTGGCAAGATCAGCCTCGCGAGGGTGCCTCGAGGGATCAGCTTCGCGACGACCGCCCCGAAGGCAACACCGGTCTTCCTCCGCTGCCGCCACCACCAAGAAGGAACGATGACCACCATCAGGACGAGGGGGCTGTGTGACACCCAAAATTTTATTTGGATTTTTCAAAAAAAAATTATTTGGCTTGAGGGAGGTGATTTAAATTTTTCTTCAAAAGAACCCTCCCTTTCAAAATATTTTCTTTTATGGCAAGAGTTTTATTTGGATTCACCCAAGACTTGTTTTTGGTCTTGGACGTTCTTGCTTTTTATTTGGGCTCAAACCAAAATGCTTTTCACTTGAGAAAAATGTCTTTTGAAGATTTCTTTGAAAAATGCACTATGGCTTTTGGAATAATCCTTTACCACTTTCAACAATTCTCTCCTGCCATGGCCTTAGTGGAAATCCACTCTCCTAAACCTTCCGTCATCTTTGGATCATGATTTGCCTCAAATCCAGCAAGTTGAACCTCCCCATATGATTATTTTCCATTTAAATCTTATCAAAACAATTTCTGTCCTATATTCTAGCCCTTGGAGATTTACAAAGGAGCTACCATTTCTGTTTTGATTTTTGGCCCCAAACCAATTCCCCTCCCTAGTCCTTTGAACCCTCAACCAAGATCCATGAAGATCCACTGGTCTTCAGTTCAAATTTTTCAAACTACACTTGCTGCAAGTTTGGACCAGATTTGTCAAATTTGATGAAATTCATTCAAATCCTTCTCCTAAAAATCGGAGAAAAATCAGACAGCCTCTGGGTACATTGAGGGGTCACCTCACCAAGTCCCAGCCCCAGGAAAAATTTTCTTGACTCCAAATCATTTCGTCGAACACCTACTAGACACTGTTGCTATCATTGTTCAGTTAAGTTCAGAGAATAGTTCAGTACACTGTCGTTTTCTTCAGTGTTCGTTGTCCATCTCGCCAGTGTCGCTATGGCGCCTAGCTCCCCGTCCCCTCCCCCTTGTCCTCTGCAGCGCACGAACGCCTGGATGCTTGCGGGCGTCGGCGACGAGCTGGAGGAGGTGCGCCGCCCCGTGACCGACGCCAGCGGCGGCTTTGCGGCCGCCAGAGAGAGGCGCAGCGCCGACGGCGCCACTCAGCGCCGCCCAAGCCACCGGAGGCCGCCGCGTGGTCTTCCACTCCCCAGTGCGCGCTGCCACCCTCGTCGTGAACCGCTGGGCGCGGAGCGCGCTCTCTGCCGCCGTCGTGCCCGTGCGGCCACCCCACCGTGGACCGGCACCATTACGCCATGCCCGACCGAGTTTAGCAGTGGAACAGGACCAGTAACTCCCACTGATGCTGCCCGGCCACCTAAACCCCCTGCCAATCCACTGCCTCGCCGTAATTGCTCTCCGGAGATTCTCCGTTCACGGCCACCCCCTCGATCCGCCTATAAATAGAGGCCCCGAGCTTCAACTCGAACCTACACCACCTCTGCACTCCACCTAGTCCACACCAAGCCACTGGAAGAGCCCCGAGGAGGTCTCCTTCCTCAACTCCGGCCGCCGCGACCCACCACGGGATCCAGCTCGATTCGCTCCCGTGCGTGCGCCTCTGCCTCCCATCTCTTGCCAGTAGCTCCCCTATGCATCCACTCTTCTGACCCGCGCTTCAATTCGGAGTTTGCAGCACCCACCAGAGTTCTCCACCATCACCCGAGCCGCCGTCCGCCGGAGAAAGTGTCGCTGTCGACGTGGTGCTCTCCGTCGGTCGAGTCCACCACCCACCGACGCGGAAGGACACGCTGAAGCTCTTGGTACACTCCGATCTCCCTGTCTCGCCGTGGTTCGACGCCGGCGACCACCGCAACCTTCGGGCGCCGGCGAGCTTTTTGAACCTGACATGTGGACCCCCCTGTCAGCCTCTATTCTCTTCTCCCTCGAACCGTTTTCTGTTGGCGCCTTCGGGCAAATACGTTTTCCCTTTTGAGCTGGCGCGTTTCTTTCCGAAGCGTTTTCTGGTTTCTCAGTTTAGACCCTGGAACTTTTCTGTTTCATTACAGATGAGTCCCTGGACAGAAACCTTTATAACTTTTAAATAAAAAGTGATTTTTGAGTGATTATTTTTCTGACAGTCTTAAAATTTTGTCTAGTTTTTTATGGGATTTATTTGGAAAATTTTTGGAGAAGTTTTTATGCACACGTTGGTTTTCACGTTAGTGCCCATTTTCGTTATGCCGTAGGTTCCGGAAGAGGTGACGGAGCCGCGAACTTCGCCGAGCTAGACTCCGACTTCTCCGAACCAGGCAAGCATGTTTGAACCTTTGATATGATAGGTGTTTTGCATGTTTGCATGTAAGTTTATGCTTGGTATATGAGTGTCGGTGAGTACCTCGTTGCTTGTGAGGCAACTACCCGCATGTTCCAAAGTTGCGATGATCTCTGGTGAGAGATGGCCTAATCATGTGGTGACATGAAGGGCAGCAATGTGGTACTGTTGTAGCATACCAGCCTTGTGTCATCTGTCAAATTCCGACGTTAACGTGGACGGAGTCACGTTATCGTTCTTTTCCCTTCCGTGCTACCACATGTTTCTTTGCCAGGATGCGGTTTAGTAAGTTGGTAACCTCTTTCCGTGTACACACCAAACAGAGGGGCCGGGATGATGGTTCCCTGGCCCTGGATTAAAGCCAGTCATCCGGTCAGGGGGCATGGGTGTTTCCGGTTGGGACCGAGAGGGGGGGCACCCCCTTAGAGTGCGCGTATAGAAATTTGATCCCATGCTACGCGAGGTTGTAGCCTCCCTGTCTCAAGGTTTTTCTTGAACGTTGCCGAGGGTGATCCCTGGCTTTGGAATGTTGAATGGGTGTGTACTGGTTAGACATGTTTCTTCCAAAACACCGTAAACGGAACTAGTCCCCGTGACTACTGAAATCCGTTGGCTGTGGTTAAGTACAAACTCTGCAGAGTCATATCCTTCCAAGTCATCGTATCCATGATCAAGTAGGGTGATCAGTTTATCCATATCTATCCTTGTGGTAAATCCCCGGTGAACAAGCTCTAGTAGTAAACCCAGTTTAATTGTTATTCCCGTGGATGGACTAACCTTATAGCTGTCTCGTACTTGTAATAATTTATGTTCTCGAGCTACTGAATTATTGAGCTGCAATATAAGCCCTTTATGTGATGTCGCTCAGACGTCCGACTGTGGCATGTTTGCCTTTTTGCTTTCAATGTAAGCCCTTTATGTGATGTCGCTCAGACGTCCGACTGTGGCATGTTTGTCTTTTATTTCTGTTATGAGCCCTTTATGTGGTGTTGCCCTGACGCCCGACTGCGGCATTATTATTCATGCAGTTTCCTCTCGAGGAGTCATTCAGACCCTCGTTTGGCACCGGTATTACTATTCTAGCAGTTTCCTCTCGAGGAGTCATTCAGACCCTCGTTTGGCACCCAATATTTATTATGGGATTTCGGGAGGACTACCGCTTTTCCCACGCATTATTATCTCTATGTCTGGACGCACTGGTTAATCTGTTCATATGCTTCATGTTTACATTTGTTATATCTTTTGTCCGAACTGTCTTGCGAGTACTTTCATAGTACTCACCTGGCGTGTTGATTTGGCCAGATGTTGACGAAGGCGATCTCTTGGATGAAGAGTTTGATAGTGCGTCCGATGCCTAGAGGAGTCCCAGTCAGTCATGTGCGATCTTGGATATTGGTCACTTGTATTATATACGCTTCCGCCACCCGCAATAAGTCTCCTCGAGCCTCACTCCGACGCTCGAAGAGCTGTAGTCTTCAGGAGTCATATCACCCACTTCGCGGTGATATTTCCACCACCGTTGTTATCGTAAGTTAGTAGTCATGCCACCCTATCCGCCGTTATGTTTTATCGGCGTTCATGTAATAAATTGTTGAGCAGTCTCCACTCAACCTTGTATTATATTCAGTACTCCTGGTATTTTTCTTCTGTGACCAAGATATTGTCTACCAGTGAGAAGGAATTCTTCTTTACTGGTCCGTAAAAGGGATTGGTCTCTCAATAAATATTTTATTGAAAAACCGGTCATGACAAGCTTGGTATCAGAGCCAGGCTGACTGTAGGAAGCCACTAGGTGCGATAGCTAATCGGTTATTAGCGCCTTTTTGTGCTTTTTCGGCATTTTGCAATTGTAGCTATTTTCTGTTGGTCATCATAATTTATGACATGACTACTCAGAATTTTTGCCTACTTTTGTAGATGGCTGGCAGCAACTGCGAGACTCGAGTGTTCACGAACGTGCCCGAGGGGTTTGTCAAACTCCTCGTCTCCATCACCAAGCTCGCGATCGGGCCAGCGACTCGTCCGGAGTTCACGCTTTATCAGCACAAGCTCAGCGACGACGTGTCTATGCACCAGGCCGTGGTGCAATTCAAGGGAGGACGTTCTGCATCTCGCCACTTCCGTTTTGTGGGAAGGGCCATGCCTACGGAGAGGCATGCCATGCAGATGGCTGCCCGTGAGGCGATAGCTTGCCTTCGGGATATTCTTCCTATGATGAAGACTCGTCGCTACCGCTACCTCCCATGCCATGTGCCATACACTTGTCACTATGCATTCGCCTGCCATCGGGGAGAGCGAGATGAAGCCATCGAGATGGTTGTGGAGTACCTCAAGGCCCTGGAGGAATCTTTCGACAACCTCGTAGACGATCTTGTGGCTGCCCGCATGGACTTAGTCCGGGGTGGTCCTGCCAGCAGGAAGGAGCTTCTCCACACAGCACCGCCTCTGACATTCGTCTCGTCTTCAGCCTCTTATGCACCGGCCATTTTGGCCACTGCTCGCCGTCTGCCTACCACTGAGGAGTTCGACAGAGTCATCGCTCCTACTCCAGTCAGAGCTGCACCGCCTGCCGCACCCGCTCTGCCGCCTGTCGCTCCCGCTCCATCGCCACAGCGCAGTGCTACGCGCCAGGAGCCAGCTAGAGAGGAGGTGGAGGTTGATTCTCCTGCACCGCTGAGTCTTGCCCTCGGCAAGGGAAAGGACATCGTCACCATCTCCGACTGAGAGCGCCGAGTAGCCGCGCGTTATGTCTGCTTGTATGATGTGTTTTTCTCTGTACGCTAGGTTGTATTAGTATGTTCGCTGCTTTCCGGAGTAGTATGCTAGTCTTAATAACATGTCAGGATTGTGTACGCACATCCTGAGTGCTGTATCGTGTGTTTGTTTTTCGCATGTAAGATTTGTGTTAAGCAGTCTTTTCTCCGTGCAAAATCGTATATGTTTTCTTGAAAACCTTGAGGTCTTTTAAATTGTTGCGTTTGCAAGATTTTTTTTCTTGTGCCACACAGTTCTTCTCATGGGTTTTGCAAAATAATACCCCAGACTGGAAAAATGTCTCGTCTGTGGACTCGCTTCATGCCCAATCAACCAGAAGAAGTTTATGGGGCACAGACTAGCAACAATTTCACTCAGGGTCAGTCCAGCCAACAGGACAGCGAAGCAGCCCTGTCTCAAGTATGTCGTCTCTTCGAACAAAGCCAGCAACAGCACCAAGGGATGATGAATCACTTCATCAATATGGGAAACCACCGTGAACCCTATCAACCGCATTCCAAGTTATCTGAGTTACAGAAGACTCGCCCTTCAACGTTTGCTCACACCGATAGGCCACTAGAAGCCGATGACTGGCTCCGTGACATTGAAAGGAAACTCATTATTGCTCAGTGTTCAGATCATGAGAAGGTGCCTTATGCACCACACTACCTTACTAGAGCAGCTGCAGCATGGTGGGAAAACTTCCTACACATGCACCCTAGTGAACACAACATCACCTGGGAGGAGTTCAAGGAAGGCTTCCGTGGGGCACACATCCCCAGGAGCATCATAAAAATCAAGAAGAGAGAATTTGATGACCTGAAGCAGAGAGGCATGTCAGTGACAGAATACAATGGTCAGTTTACCCAGCTGTCTCGTTATGCCTACGACGAGCACATGACAGAGAACAAGAAGATGGAGAAATTCTTGGACGGCCTGGCACCGGCGTTAAGATGCCAACTAGTCGTACACACCTTTCCGGATTTTAAAACTCTGGTTGACAAGGCCATTACCTTGGAGAATGAGCGCCGTAGTCTGGAAGATATCCGTAAGCGAAAGAGGGACAAGACGACTCTTGCTCGCGACAACCAAAGCAAGACTGAGGTTCCAAGGACAGAAGCAAGGAGATCCACGACTACTGATCCAAGGCCCGTCAGACAGTTTCATGCCAGGGACAAAGAGTTCACGTACCGTCCAGGGGTCACATGCTATGCTTGTGGAGAAGAAGGGCACTATGCGAAACAGTGCCCAAAGCCGAGGAACTCGGCCCCCAAGCCGAACAATGGTGGAAACAATCCAGCCCCCAAGCGCAACAATTTCAATCCCAACAACAACCACAGGAAGGGTCACCTGAACCATGTGACCAGGGAAGAAGCGCAGAATGCCCCAGACATCGTGCTCGGTACGTTCCCTGTCAACACAGTACTTGCCACGGTTTTGTTTGATTCTGGAGCTTCCCATTCGTTCGTTTCGAAGAGTTTTGTTTTGCAACATGGTTTTCCGATACTCCCCTTGGAAAAACCTATGATCATTAAGTCCCCCGGAAATAAGAAAATCGCTCAGAGTTACTGCCAAGGAGTGATCATTGAATTCGAAGGACTACAGTTCCAAGCAAATCTCATCGTGTTGGAGAATAAAGGACTGGATGTCATTTTAGGGATGGACTGGTTGACCACCAACAAAGAATTCATCGACTGTTTCAATCGGACCGTGATTCTCACTCACCATCATGGCAAAACAATAAAGGTTACAGCTCAAGAAAGGCCACGGTCACGGCAACCAAAACTGAACAAAGTGGACATTTCAGAACTGAGAAAAGTTCCAGTGGTATGCGAGTTTCCTGACGTATTTCCTGAAGAACTACCTGGCATGCCACCATACCGAGAGATAGAGTTCAGCATTGAACTAGCACCTGGCACCGCTCCCATCTATAAGAAACCTTATAGAATGGCACCCTCAGAATTGGTGGAGTTGAAGAAGCAGATAAAGGAATTATTGGACAAAGGCTTTATTCGAGCCAGCTCCTCACCATGGGGTTCGCCAGTTTTATTCGCCAAGAAAAAGGATGGGACACTGAGATTGTGTATAGACTATCGAGCCCTCAATATGGTCACCATCAAAAACAAGTATCCGATGGCACGGATAAATGATTTGTTTGACCAGCTTGCACAAGCCAAGGTGTTCTCAAAAATTGATTTGAGATCGGGATATCACCAATTGAAAGTACGGACAGAAGATATCCCCAAGACAGCATTCACTTCCAGATATGGATTATATGAGTTCACAGTAATGCCATTTGGGTTAACAAACGCCCCCGCATATTTCGTCCACCTCATGAACAAAGTGTTTATGAAATTTATGGACTAATTTGTTGTCGTGTTCATTGACGATATTCTAGTATATTCAAGGACACCAGAAGAGCATGCTGAGCATCTCAGAATTGTTTTGGGAGAATTAAGGAAACATGAGTTGTACGCCAAATTTAGCAAGTGTGAGTTTTGGCAAAGGAAGGTTGGTTTCCTAGGCCATATATTGAACCAAGAAGGCATGGCCGTAGACCCAGAAAAAGTCAAAGCCATACTTGACTAGAAGCCGCCCGCCAACATTACAGATGTGCGGAGTTTCCTGGGAATGGCCGGATATTACAGAAGATTTATTGAAGGTTTCTGGACTGTGGCAAAACCAATAACACAGTTGCTCAAGAAAGACAAGAAATTTGTATGGACGGAAGCATGCGAGAAAAGCTTCCAAGAACTCAAGAAGAAGCTGACAACCGCACCGGTCTTAACTGTGCCAGACATAGACAAGAGTTTTGAAGTGTATTGTGACGCGTCCCGAAAGGGTCTCGGGTGTGTGCTAATGCAGGATGGCAAAGTTGTCGCGTATGCCTCCAGGCAGCTGCAAAAACATGAGGAAAATTACCCAACACATGACTTGGAGCTAGCAGCAGCCATACATGCACTCAAGGAGTGGAGGCACTTTCTGTTGGGAAATCGCTGTGAAATATATACGGACCATAAGAGCCTCAAATATATTTTCACACAGCCAGAGCTAAATTTACGCCAACGACGCTGGTTGGAATTGGTCAAGGACTATGATGTCGGCATTCACTACCATCCAGGAAAAGCAAATGTAGTGGCCGATGCCCTTAGTCGAAACCCCAGCCCGGACAATGACGGTCCGCAAAACTTGAGGCCTGAGTTTCAGCAAGAGTTCGCTAGGCTCAACATGGTGTTAGTCTCTGAGGGCACCGTATCAAATCTGGAGATACAACCCACCCTAGTGGAACAGATAAAGAAGGCTCAACAGGGACATCCCAGCATCGAAGGTATAAAGAAGAAAATGGACCTTGGTAAGGCTTCAGAGTTCGTCACAGACAGTGAAGGAATATTATGGTACGGAGAAAGACTTTGCGTACCTAACATTGAGGAACTCAAGCAACAAATCTTAACCGAAAGCCACACCGCCCCATACTCGATCCACCTTGGAGGAACCAAAATGTACAAGGACATTTAGGAAAGATTTTGGTGGCACGGTATGAAAATGGATATAGCCACATTTATTGCTTGTTGCGATTCATGTCAGCGCATCAAGGCCGAGCATCAAAAGCCAGCAGGGCTACTCCAGCCAAACAAGATACCGGAATGGAAATGGGATGAAATAGGAATGGACTTCATTGTTGGACTACCTCGATCGCAACGCGGAAATGACGCAATATGGGTCATCACAGACTGACTAACCAAGGTGGCTCATTTCATTCCCGTGAGGACTACCTACTCCACACAAAGGCTGGCCAAGCTTTATCTCTCCCGTATAGTCTGTCTACATGGAGTCCCAAAAACTATAATCTCCGACCGAGGCACTCAATTTGTCTCTAAATTTTGGGATCACCTGCAACAAGCTCTGGGCACGCAACTAGCTTTCAGTACAGCGTACCACCCTCAGACTGATGGACAAACAGAACGTGTGAACCAAATCTTACAGGACATGTTGAGAGCCTGTGTGCTTACCTATGGATCCAGTTGGGAAGAAAGTTTGTCGTATGCCGAGTTTGCTTACAACAACAGTTACCAAGCCAGCTTGCAAATGGCACCCTTCGAAGCATTATACGGATGGAGGTGTCGTACCCCACTGAATTGGTCAGAAACAGGTGACAGCCGTATCTTCGGCCCAGACATGCTCAAGGAGGCCGAGGAGAAGGTTAAACAGATCAGGGACAGACTCAAGACAGCACAGAACCGACAAAAGAGATAGTACGATCAAAAACATCGTGAGGTCAGCTTTGAACCCGGTGATTCCGTATACCTACGAGTGTCCCCTATGAGGGGCCTGCAACGGTTCAAAATTAAGGGGAAGCTAGCCCGAGATTTATCGGACCATTTTGTGTAGAGGCACGAAGAGGCACAGTGGCCTACAAACTAGACTTACCCAAGGAACTGTGAGACGTCCATGACGTATTCCACGTCTCCCAATTGAGAAAATGTGTGAGTAACCCGGAGAAGCATGTATCTCACGAGAGCATTGATGTGGAACCAGATCTCACCTACAGAGAGCGGCAAGTAAAGATACTAGAAGTGTCTGAACGGAGGACCCGTCAGAAAACGACAAAGTTTTTCAGAGTCCAGTGGAGCAACCACACTGAGGATGAAGCTACGTGGGAAAGGGAAGATTTTCTCCAGGCAGAATATCCATATCTATTCGAGGACCAGCTGAAATCTCGAGGACGAGATTTTTCCTAAGGGTGTAGGTGTTGTGACACCCAAAATTTTATTTGGATTTTTTAAAAAAAAAATTTGGCTTGAGGGAGGTGATTTAAATTTTTCTTCAAAAGAACCCTCCCTTTCAAAATATTTTCTTTTATGGCAAGAGTTTTAGTTGGATTCACCCAAGACTTGTTTTTGGTCTTGGAGGTTCTTGCTTTTTATTTGGGCTCAAACCAAAATGCTTTTCACTTGAGAAAAATGTCTTTTGAAGATTTCTTTGAAAAATGCACTATGGCTTTTGGAATAATCCTTTACCACATTCAACAATTCTCTCCTGCCATGGCCTTAGTGCAAATCCACTCTCCTAAACCTTCCCTCATCTTTGGATCATGATTTGCATCAAATCCAGCAAGTTGAACCTCCCCATATGATTATTTTCCATTTAAATCTTATCAAAACAATTTCTGTCCTATATTCTAGCCCTTGGAGATTTACAAAGGAGCTACCATTTCTGTTTCGATTTTTGTCCCGAAACCAATTCCCCTCCCTAGTCCTTTGAACCCTCAACCAAGATCCATGAAGATCCACTGGTCTTCAGTTCAAAATTTTCAAACTACACTTGCTGCAAGTTTGGACCAGATTTGTCAAATTTGATGAAATTCATTCAAATCCTTCTCCTAAAAATCTGAGAAAAATCAGACAGCCTCTGGGTACATTGAGAGGTCACCTCACCAAGTCCCAGCCCCAGGAAAAAATTTCTTGACTCCAAATCATTTCGTCGAACACCTACTAGACACTGTTGCTATCATTGTTCAGTTAAGTTCAGAGAACAGTTCAGTACACTGTCGTTTTCTTCAGTGTTCGTTGTCCATCACGCCAGTGTCGCTGTGGCGCCTAGCTCCCCGTCCCCTCCCCCTTGTCCTCTGCAGCGCACGAACGCCTGGATGCTTGCGGGCGTCGGCGACGAGCTGGAGGAGGTGCGCCGCCCTGTGACCGACGCCAGCGTCGGCTTTGCGGCCGCCAGAGAGAGGCGCAGCGCCGACGGCGCCACTCAGCGCCGCCCAAGCCACGGGAGGCCGCCGCGTGGTCTTCCACTCCCCAGTGCACGGTGCCACCCTCGTCGTGAACCGCTGGGCGCGGAGCGCGCTCTCTGCCGCCGTCGTGCCCGTGCGGCCACCCCACCGTGGACCGGCACCATTACGCCATGCCCGACCGAGTTTAGCAGTGGAACAGGACCAGTAACTCCCACTGATGCTGCCCGGCCACCTAAACCCCCTGCCAATCCACTGCCTCGCCGCAATTGCTCACCGGAGATTCTCCGTTCACGGCCACCCCCTCGATCCGCCTATAAATAGAGGCCCCGAGCTTCAACTCGAACCTACACCACCTCTGCACTCCACCTAGTCCACACCAAGCCACTAGAAGAGCCCCGAGGAGGTCCCCTTCCTCAACTCCGGCCGCCGCGACCCGCCACGGGATCCAGCTCGATTCGCTCCCGTGCGTGCGCCTCTGCCTCCCATCTCTTGCCAGTAGCTCCCCTATGCATCCACTCTTCTGACCCGCGCTTCAATTCGGAGTTTGCAGCACCCACCAGAGTTCTCCACCATCACCCGAGCCGCCGTCCGCCGGAGAAAGTGTCGCCGTCGACGTGGTGCTCTCCGTCGGTCGAGTCCACCACCCACCGAAGCGGAAGGACACGCTGAAGCTCTTGGTACACTCTGATCTCCCTGTCTCGCCGTGGTTCGACGCCGGCGACCACCGCAACCTTCGGGCGCCAGCGAGCTTTTTAAACCTTTCATGTGGACCCCCCTGTCAGCCTCTATTCTCTTCTCCCTCGAACCGTTTTCTGTTGGCGCCTTCGGGCAAATACGTTTTCCCTTTTGAGCTGGCGCGTTTCTTTCCGAAGCGTTTTCTGGTTTCTCAGTTTAGACCCTGGAACTTTTCTGTTTCATTACAGATGAGTCCCTGGATAGAAACCTTGATAACTTTTAAATAAAAAGTGATTTTTGAGTGATTCTTTTTCTGACAGTCTTAAAATTTTGTCTAGTTTTTTATGGGATTTATTTGGAAAATTTTTGGAGAAGTTTTTATGCACGCATTGGTTTTCACGGTAGTGCCATTTTCGTTATGCCGTAGGTTCCGGAAGAGGTGACGGAGCCGCGAACTTCGCCGAGCTAGACTCCGACTTCTTCGAACCAGGGAAGCATGTTTGAACCTTTGATATGATAGGTGTTTTGCATGTTTGCATGTAAGTTTCTGCGTGGTATATGAGTGTCGGTGAGTACCTCGTTGCTTGTGAGGCAACTACCCGCATGTTCCAAAGTTGCGATGATCTCTGGTGAGAGATGGCCTAATCATGTGGTGACATGAAGGGCAGCAAGGTGGTACTGTTGTAGCATACCAGCCTTGCGTCATCCATCAAATTCCGACGTTAACGTGGACGGAGTCACGTTATCGTTCTTTTCCCTTCCGTGCTACCACATGTTTCTTTGCCAGGATGCGGTTTAGTAAGTTGGTAACCTCTTTCCGTGTACACACCAAACAGAGGGGCCGGGATGATGGTTCCATGGCCCTGGATTAAAGCCAGTCATCCGGTCAGGGGGCATGGGTGTTTCAGGTTGGGACCAAGAGGGGGGGCACCGCCTTAGAGCACGCGTATAGAAATTTGATCCCATGCTACGCGAGGTTGTAGCCTCCCCGTCTCAAGGTTTTTCTTGAACGTTGGCGAGGGTGATCCCTGGCTTCGGAATGTTGAATGGGTGTGTACTAGTTAGACATGTTTCTTCCAAAACACCGTAAACGAAACTAGTCCCCGTGACTACTGAAATCCGTTGGTTGTGGTTAACTACAAACTCTGCAGAGTCAAATCCTTCCAAGTCATCGTATCCATGATCAAGTAGGGTGATCAGTTTATCCATATCGATCCTCGTGGTAAATCCCCGGTGAACAAGCTCTAGTAGTAAACCCAGTTTAATTGTTATTCCCGTGGATGGACTAACCTTATACCTGTCTCGTACTTGTAATAATTTATGTTCTCGAGCTACTGAATTATTGAGCTGCAATATAAGCCCTTTATGTGATGTCGCTTAGACGTCCGACTGTGGCATGTTTGCCTTTTTGCTTTCAATATAAGCCCTTTATGTGATGTCGCTCAGACGTCCGACTGTGGCATGTTTGTCTTTTATTTCTGTTATGAGCCCTTTATGTGGTGTCGCCCTGACGCCCGACTGCGGCGTTATTATTCATGAAGTTTCCTCTCGAGGAGTCATTCAGACCCTCGTTTTGCACCGGTATTACTATTCTTGCAGTTTCCTCTCGAGGAGTCATTCAGACCCTCGTTTGGCACCCAGTATTTATTATGGGATTTCGGGAGGACTGCCGCCCGACTTCTCTGCTATTTTTCCCACACATTATTATCTCTATGTCTGGACGCACTGGTTAATCTGTTCATATGCTTCATGTTTACATTTGTTATATCTTTTGTCCGAACTGTCTTGTGAGTACTTTCATAGTACTCACCTGGCTTGTTGATTGGCCAGATGTTGACGAAGGCAATCTCTTGGATGAAGAGTTTGATAGTGCGTCCGACGCCTAGAGGAGTCCCAGTCAGTCATGTGCGATCTTGGATATTGGTCACTTGTATTATATACGCTTCCGCCACCCGCATAAGTCTCCTCGAGCCTCACTCCGATGCTCGAAGAGTTGTAGTCTTCAGGAGTCATATCACCCACTTCGCGGTGATATTTCCACCACCGTTGTTATCGTAAGTTAGTAGTCATGCCACCCTATCCGCCGTTATGTTTTATCGGTGTTCATGTAATAAATTGTTGAGCAGTCTCCGCTCAACCTTGTATTATATTCAGTACTCCTGGTATTTTTCTTCTGTGACCAAGATATTGTCTACCAGTGAGAAGGAATTCTTCTTTACTGGTCCGTAAAAGGGATTGGTCTCTCAATAAATATTTTATTGAAAAACCGGTCGTGACAGGCTGGGGGCTTCCAGGAGCCGCGGGCTATCGCCTGCATCTTGGGCGGAGCTCAAGTCCCAGCCTCTCAGTTAATTTTCAAGCAGTTTGCTCGCGAGGTGAACGCAGTCCTCCCAGGCTCGAGGCCACACGCCTGCTTAGGTGGTCCAAGTGCGCCATCACCTTTAGTTCTGCAGATCAGCTCAAGTGCGCGGCCACCGCTGGCGCTCTCCCAATGCATTGCTCTCCCGTCATCAGCAACGTACAAGTCACCAGGACCCTCATAGACGGCGGTGCGGGGCTTAACGTCCTGTCCATCGAGATGTTCGACTGCCTTCAAGTGCCCTACGATCAGCTTCAGCCTACCAAGCCCTTCTCAGGAGTGACCGGCGGTTCCACCACGCCGATAGGGCAGGACTGCCTCCCTGTCACCTTCGGATAGCGCGACAACTACCGCACCGAGCTCATCGACTTCGACGTCGCCCACATCCGCCTGCCATACAATGCCATCCTCGGGTACCCGGCCCTGGCCAAGTTCATGGCAGTGACACAACATGGCTACAACGTCCTCAAGATGCCCGGAAGTGGCGGGATCATCACAATTCCCTGCGAAGAAAAAGATGTGGTGTGCTCCCTCGAGCGCGCCTTTCAAGCAGCGTCAATCGAAGACCCCGACAGCAATGCAGCACAGTACCCTCCTGAGGTCGTCTCCAAGAAGAAGAAGCAGCTAATCCGCTCAGGGCCTCAGGAGAGCGGCACCGCAAGTGGAGCCACCTCAGGATCAGCGCCCGCGCCTGGGGCACCTCCCTCCCTTGCATAGGAAGGCGCGCCCGGCGCCCTCCTCGGGCAGGGCCCAGGGGCACTCTTCTCGAGGGCCGCCGACCATGCCAACATCACGAGGGAGGCGCTCGGGCACCACGTGGAGGCGTGCTTCCCAGCACGTTTCCCTCAGGAGGACACCGGGCGAGGAGCGCTTAGGTGTTCATTGCCAAGACCACTCAGGAACTGCAGGATGCAAGAGCCATGCGCGGCGACCGCCGCTCACCTGGCGCGGCTCCCCATGTAGGCGAGGATGGCGGGTTGCGCGTCTGCATCGACATCCCAGGGCTCAATAGGGCCGCATCTCAACAGCTTTTCTGGCCTTCGCGCGTGGGCCGCTGCGAGGGCCCGCCTCACAACTATGTTCGCATGCCTTTTGGCCTTCCGAGCATGGCGTCCTCCTTCCAGTGCAACCTGCGGAGCATCCTGGCGGCTCAGGAGGCCATGCACCACGCCGCCCTGGCGGAGATGGAGACGGTCCTCATGGAACCGCCTGGACCCCCAGAGCCTCCCGAGGCTCAGGGTCTCGGTGGCTCGTGTGGAGCAACCCCTTCATCACGCGTCTTTAGCTGCCCCGACATTCCTTCAACAATAGAACCAGGTGACTTTTTCCAAGTTTATTTAGCTGGGAGCGCCCCTCGGGCTGCATCATTCCCAGGCCGCGTGGGTCCGTCCCTGTGGCATGTATCTCTTTACGTCTTTAGCTTACTCTGTCGGGAGCGCCCCTCGGGCTGCATCATCCCCAAGCCGCTCGGGTCCAGCCCAGTGACATGTATCGTTCTTGCATTTACCTGAGCTAGCCTGCTTTTCATGCATAATGTATCTATGGTTATCACCTACTTGACTGTCACCCACCATGGGAGCCACGCACCAATCGTCTTTCTTCAGGATCCTTCGCATAAGGAGGCTAGGCACGGCGTCTGTGCTCGGGCCCATCCCTGCATCATCGATAAATCCAATGGTTGAGCTCTATCTGGCGGGCCGACCCCGTTCACGTCACCTCCTGGGGTCGTTGGTTCTTGGCCTTCTCATGCGGTAGCCTCAGGAGATTCGTTCGGCGCGGGTTGTCTAACCATCTCGCGGGACTACCACAGCCACCAAGAACCAAGACCAGGCGCAACCAGCCTTGAGGTAGGGCCTCGTGACTCCCGCACTGGCTCACGAGTGCCCAGACACACCTTGTCTAGCTCTTCCGTGCAAGCCACGTGTCAGGGTGGGGTTGTACACGCCCCGGGGGCTCTCCGCGGTAGGGAGTCCCCTCCCACGTACTAGTGGAGGCACCATGCTCCGCGCTGGCCGTCGACACTGCCGAGGAGCGGCTATGCCCGTGCAAGTGCGGAAGCACCATGCTCCGTGCTGGTGATAAACAACTGAGGGCGGCCTCGCGGCCGGGGAGCCCTTGAGCTAAGTGTCTGGCCTCATCGCAACACCTCCCCTCGGGAGAGTCGCGCGAGGGGGCTGGCACGGGGGCTGCGCTCGGGTGACGCCCAAGCGTGCGCCACCCAGCCAGGTCCCTCGGACTTGGTCATTGCGCGCCCCTCCCGAGCCGAGCCTTGGCGAGGACAAAGGTATGAAGGCCGTTTGAGCGTCAAGGGGGACTCCTGAGCATCGCGACTCAGGAGCCTAACTGGCCACGTAGCCCCTCACTCCTTGGACTCGTCCTGGTGATCGGGACGACCTAGCGGCGGTTGAGGTATGCGCGGGGTCGGGCCCTGCCGTAGCAAAACACTAGACCTACCCTTGCATCTGCTTTCCATAAGCTGTTTGCGCGTCAAGGGGGACTCCTGAGCATCGCGACTCAGGAGCCTAACTGGCCACATAGCCCCTCACTCCTTGGACTCGTCCTGGTGATCCGGACGACCCAACGGCGGCTGAGGTATCCGCGGGGTCGGGCTCTGCCGACGTAGAACGTAAAGCAAATGGGAAGGAAAGTGCAAAATCTGAAAGCAAATATTACAGGAAATATTGTTCTCCGAATATCAAATACAAGTTTAAACGTCTCCACGAGGCACGATACATGTTGCAGGAGTCTAAACAGGAAAGGAGCCGCAAGCAAGTCATCCCTGGACACCGCCGGTGCCTGCAAGAGGCGCTCCTTCCTGGTTGCGTCGCCTTCACCCATGCCACCGGCCGAAGCTACAGGATTAGTGGTACCGCCGGTCGAAGGTGCGGGAGCGAAGGCGCGGAACTTCTTCAGCAGGGCCTCCACCTGACCCTTCACGGCTGCGGCAGCGGCTGCGCAGTGTTCGTAGTACATAGGCTCCAGCAGCTTGTCAAGGCGGGCGGTAGGATCGCCAAGATGGAGGTGGCTGAAGACGCGCGTCAGCGCAGCTGAAGAAAGGACGCGAGCCTCTTTCTCTGCCATGGGGCCGAGGCCGCTCACGACTTCCTCAAGCGCCTCGACAAAGTAGGGTAGCAGCTGGGCGGGGCCATTCTCGTCGGTGGTCAGTGGCTTCTCCAAGCCCTTCTCATAGATTATCTTCAGTGGCACGCGAGACCTCTCCTCGAGGAGCGCGAACGCCGCGCGGTCCTCGGCCAGAACCATCGCCTTGGCGTCAAGTTCGGCCTTCTCCGCCTTCACCTTCCGCTCCAGCTCCTCCAACCGGCCGCACTCAGCGGCCTCCGCCTTTGCCGACTGCTCCAGCTCGGTGTCGCAACCCTTGATGGCGTCCTCCCGGGCCTTCATCTTCTCATCCTCCGCCTTGCGGCTATGGGCTTCTTCTGCACGCTCGTTGCGCAGGGTCTTCAGCTCGCCTTCCAGCGCCCGGCAGCGATCCTGGGCGGCCTCGACGTCCTTCAGCGCCGCCTCGCGAGCAGCCGCTGCTTGGGCGGTGGCCTGCCTCTCCTTCTCGGAGGTCGCCATGGCCTGGCTCAGCGCCGCTCGAACAGACACGTCAGAATGGAGCCAGCTAGAGACTAGCTCCAGGCGCCCAGCCACCAGGAGGGGGTCGGCGCCCTGGAGATCTTCTCGCAGTTGAGTCATCTCAAAAAGAGCGTGCTCCAAGACGTCAGGGGAGGCGGAAGGACCTAGAATCAGCGGTGCAGTAGGAGGAGGAGGAGGAGAAGGTATCGTCTCCATATCCTGGGAGACTGGGGGTTCCTGAGCCTTGGAGACTTCAGCCGCCGAGCCTGACACCGGTGCCCCTGGAGCCAGCGTGGCCACGGGGGCTGACTCCTCCCGAGGATTGCCCCCAGGCCTCGTGCGGACGACCGAGCCGGAGAGGCATGAGCGCCAACGCTGCCCTTCTCCATGGAGGGAGACGCAGCCAGAGCAGGCAGGCTGGTCCCGAGCAGCACTACCGCCTCCTCCTTCCTCTTCTTCGCCGCAGGCGTCGGCCTAATCGCACGGCGGAGAAGCGTCAAGGTCAAGCAGCTGAAGCAAGAACGAAACAAGGCAAGAGCACTTACTGGTCCACCGCGGTGTAGTCCACCCTCCTCTTGCTAAGCTTGAAGCCCGAGAGCCTCCTAGCCTGGGGCGCGGGCGCACGGCCTCCAGGGGCATAGGAAGGGGCAGCAGATGGACCAGAAGCAGCCCCAGGTGGCGTCGGAGCAGGAGCAGCACTTCGGGAGATCAGAGCCGACCTGCCCCTCATTAGGATCGCAGGCGGCTCCCCCCTTTAGAGGGCGTCGGACTTGTCGTCGTCCTCAGGTAGGGTGTGGAGGATGTCAGCCTTGCGCAAGGGGGAGGTCACCCCATCCCCTCGGGGGTCGCCTCCGAGTCGCGCTCCTCGTCTTCCTCCTCTTGGCGAGAGTTGTCAGAGGACACGTCCACCGGTGACGTCGCAGCCGAGACAGCAGGAGGCGCTGGCGGCACCAGCCCGTGCCTATCAAAGGTTGGCCTGGCAGCCACAACCTGCGCCCCGTCCTTCTGCGGAACAAGGGAACGAAGGCACTCGGCGGGTATTCTTGGTCGTCTCCGACAAGGAGGCGGAGAGCCGCGGCAAACTCTTCGCCCGGCAAGGCCTCCGAGCTCAAGCGAAGCTTGTCTTCTTTGCCCCCAAGCTTCCATAAGGGGCGTGTACGTGCCTGAAGCGGGGCCACGCGCAGCATTAGGAACTCCCTTAGGAGCATGGCCCCTATCACCTTCTCCACCTTCGTGTTGCCCGGCTTCAGGTCGGCGTTCATCTTCTCCAGCACTGACGTCGCTCGGTCATCAGTGAGCTTCGCACGAGACCACCCTGCGTCGGACTAGGGCATCTCCATTGGCAGCACCAAGCGTGGGTGGACGCACTTGGCGTCCATCAAGACCCACTTGCTGCTGAAGCTGCCGGCCTTCTTCCCAGCCTTCGAGATCGAGTTGACCATGCCGGCCGCGATGAAGTTGGTGCACCTGGAGGAACGTCCGTCGTTGATGCGGAGGAAGAAGAAGTGGCGCAGCAGAGCCACGGACGGCTTCAGGCCGACATACGCCACGCAGTAGAAGGCAAAGATCGACTGAAGGAGAGCAGAGTTGGGATGAAGATGCAGCACCTGCAGCCCGTAATGGCCAAGGACCTCATAGAAGAAGTCAGAGAAGGGGGGAACCAGCCCCGCGACGACGCTGCTCATGAAGAAGGGGAAGGAGGTGCTTCCCACGGGCTCTGGCACGGCAGAGCCAGCCCGGAGCTCGGTCTTCCCCCTCTCGTTGCTCTCTCCCACCGTCATTAGGTGCGTGACGGCGAGGTTCTTCTCTCAGACATTGGGCGCCTCCAGAGCCGGCTCGTACCAGGCGGGCGGCGAAGAAACCTTGACCTTCTGGGGCGCAATTCATCGCTGATTCAGAAGGGGAAGGGAGCAGATCTGGAGATTTCGGAAGCGTGGGGCGAGAAAGGGGATCTGGAGCAAGGCGGAAGAAAGCAATGAAGGCAAGCGTAGCCCGCGCCAGCCTTTTGTCAGTCGGGCAGTTTTTTTTGACTAGTGACTATAGGGAAAGCCCCCCACAGCATTCAGAACTTTATTTCAAAAAAAGTAGCATACAATATACAAAGATTAGAAGGGGTAATCAGAAGAGAAAACTAAAAACTAAAGATCTAGATATACAAAACCTCAAGGAGGAAGAAAGGAAATCCACTTAAGAAGCTCTTCCTTGTACCTAGCCTTTTGTCAGTCGGGCAGTTGCCGAGGCAGTGTGGGGAAGCGGAGACTGCCACGTCCAATCAATCGCCACGCGTCGACCAAGGTCGCAGGCTGTTGGGGCCCGTGGCGCTCCGCACTTGCCCTTTGTCTTCGCCTCGAAGCCAAGCCCGAGCGCACCTTGGGCCCGGGGGCTATTGTCGGCGTTCTGGGAACATGGGTCCCTAGACTTGCCCGCCTGCGGCCCACGGCATAGCTCCACTCGCGGCCTAGTACAGCCCATCTTCACCAAAGAGTGCTCAAGACCCTCGCGAGGGGCCAAGCCTCATGAGGGGCGGAGATATCAAGGCAAGGCGAACCTCACGAGGTTCCTACGACATCAGCCATGACGACCAAGACCAGGCGGCCGCCAGGCTGGCACCAGCGTGCACAGTGTCCTTGTTTCCTCTTTGGTGCGAAGGAGGCAAGCGCAAGCGAGGAGTACCGAGGCATCAGGCAAAGGTTTCCATATCGATGCAACGAGACCAAGACCAGCAGGACGGCAGGACGGAGGTCACCGTGGAGCCAAGACGGCGTCACCACCAGAGCCTTTGGCAGCCGAAGACCACCTTTAGTCAAGATAGCTTGTACTAGCTGTCCCATTTCAAATTGGCCGTTGTTGGCTCCCTTCCCGCTCAATATTTGGGGAGAGGACCAGGGCCTCTATAAATAGGACTAGCCACCACAGTAGGAGGCAACTGACTCAGATCATCCTCACACCCGCCAAGCACAAGAACACCTCGCTATAGGAGGCTGTTCTTCCCCATGTACTGTTCATCCTCAGCCCGAGAGGCAATCGACCACACCACACTAGAGTAGGGTATTACACCACAACGGTGGCCCGAACCAGTATAAATCTCGTGTCTCTAGTGTTGCGGGTTCGTTGAGCTAGGCTTTGAGGTTGCGGCGAGGTTGAGGGCATGATTAGGTAGGGGGAAATCTTCGTGCGCACCCTAGTGTTCGAACCTCAAGGGTTTTGCCGGAACCCGAAATCTGACAAGCGCAACACCCTTTTATAACTCTGGTGGTGCTGAACTCCAGCTGGAATGCATGCAGTTCAATGTTCCATTCTGTGACCCTTCCTGCAGCATTGGGTGTCGGTGTCAAAACCGGCAGATCTCAGGTAGGGGGTCCTGTACTATGCGTCTAGGGTCGATGGTAACAGGAGACGGGGGACACAATGTTTACCCATGTTCGGGCCATCTTGCTGGAGGTAATACCCTACTTCCTTCTTGATTGATCTTGATGAATATCAGAATTACAAGAGTTGATCTACCACGAGATCGTAATGGCTAAACCCTAGATGTCTAGCCTGTATGATTATGATTGCCTCTACGGACTAAACCCTCCAGCTTATATAGACGCCGGAGGGGCCTAGTGTTGTATAGAGTCGGTTTACAAAGGAAGGAATCTACATATCCGAACGCCAAGCTTGCCATTCACGCAAAGGAGAGTCCCATCCGGACATGGGAAGAAGTCTTCTATCTTGTATCTTCATAGCCCATTAGTCCGGCCCATGTTACATAGTCCGGATGCCTGAGGACCCCTTAATCCAGGACTCCCTTAGTAGCCCCTGAACTAAGCTTCAATGACGATGTGTCCGGCGCACAGATTGTGTTCGACAATGCAAGGTGGGTTCCTCCTCTGACTCCAAAACAGCCTTCAAACATAGAAAACGTGTCCGGCTCTGCAAAACAAGTACCACACACACCCACAGAGAGTATAATATTTCACGAGTCCAATCTACTCACAACTTTTGTAGCATGACATTACGTCGCTGCCAGGTCATTATTTCGAACCGTTTTTAGCCTCCGGCTCCATGTTTGAAGATGCGGTTTTATTGGCACGTCTTGTCGAAGCAGAGATCGTGTCCCCTTATTGCGGGATTCTCATCAATACGGGCGTGGGTAATCCAACCGAGTCGTCAGCACGGCCCTTGGGGAATAGGCGAGTTTTAAGGCCCATGAGGAGGCATTCAATATTCATCGCCTTTATAAAGGGGCACATACACATCTTTCTCGTCTACGCCCACCTCTTCCTCAACCTTTCCAACCTCGAGCTCCAGCACACAGGTTTCAACTTAATCGCTCCAAGCTTCCACATGTCCGGACCCAGTCTTCAAGGCCGGTGGGTGGCCTCCTCTATCACAGAGGAGGATATCGGGAAGCTCCATGCAGCAAGGTACCTGACCGCAGAAATCCTCCACAGGCTCCCTGCTAAGGGGCAGGTTAATCCTACACCCAGATCCGGCGAGAGGGTCGTATTCATCTCCCACTTCCTCTGGGGGCTAGGGTTCGTGGTCTCATGTTCTATTATGGGCTAGATTTTCACGATCTAGCTCCGGACTCCTTTCTTCACATCTCGGCGTTCATTGTCATGTGCGAGGCCTTTCTCCGCATTCCCCCACACTTCGGCTTCTGGCTCAATACCTTTCATGTGAAGCTGAGGATAGTCGACGGGGAGCAAGCGGAGTGTGGTGGTGCTATGGTGAGCAAGCTCACCAATACTCTTTGGCCAAAAGGCTCCTTCACGGAAAATTCCAACCTATGGCAGCAGGAGTGGTTTTACATTACTGAACCCCGTGGTACCAAGTGGGCAGATACACCAGCGTTCGGATCTGGCCCTCCATTACGACTAGCATC
This sequence comes from Triticum aestivum, assembly GCF_018294505.1. Classification (NCBI taxonomy): domain Eukaryota; kingdom Viridiplantae; phylum Streptophyta; class Magnoliopsida; order Poales; family Poaceae; genus Triticum; species Triticum aestivum. The sequence continues at coordinate 262,274,864 of NC_057811.1, forward strand.
ATGGATTAATAAGGGGGTGGACTGGGGATCAATTGATCAAGTGCAGACACTACAAAGTCGTATCCGGAACCTCCTTGAAAAGGACACCGGTCTCATCAACATGATCCAGGTAATGCTAGTCCGCCGGGTTCTACCAAGCCAGTGACGGCCTCTTCGCACATGGGATTTCAATCCGGAAGGACCACAGACCCTTCAGCACTTCTTCGGCACAACGCACAGAGGGATGTGGAAGCTATTCTTCGGGACCCGAAAGCAGTGGCCGGATACAACCGATGACATAGGCCTCGACTGCAACCATCCGGATACCTCAGTAAGCACTTGACTCCTGAACACATCTTAGTTGATTATCCCGTAACAATATACTAAGAAACCTGTCTTCGACCAGGGCTGGATAAAGAAGGCGGAACGAATTAGGTGCTCGGCTCCACTTCCCGAAGACTCAGTTGATCCTATGCTGACAGAGGATGCTGGCCCCGGCGCTGTATCAAGTGCCGGTGAAGGAGATCAAGGAGGAGAGCAAAAGGCCAAAGGTGGGCTCCACTCTAAAGGTACACCGGACGCTATGTCCGGGGAGACTGGAACTCCCTCTTCTGAAGACGAAGGGGAAGAAGAAGCCGATATCCCTTATCCCCATGGGAAGAAAACGACCGCTTCCGAAGATTTGGAGGTGGAGGCTCCCAAGAGAGGGAAGATGTCCCCGTCAGACGGTTCGGGTTCGGAAGACAATGTTGCCGCACAGTTCCTCCATAAGGACAAACCTTTCGCCGAATCATAAGTGAAAAAGGGTATTCTAGACATATCCCGTTCTTTTCAGGTTACGAAGGTTACATCTCAAATATATGTGTTTGCAGTGTGGCCCGCGGTCTTCCTCAACAGTCCTCCTCCTCGGGTGACCTTCTTCCGGAGATGATGGAAAGTGAGACGTCTCCACAGGCTTCCTCGCCCCTTAGGGCAGACGACTTCGAGGTGTCGTCCCAGAGGGTCTCCCCCGATCATCAAGTGGTGCGGGAGGCAATGAAGACAGCGCCCGCAGTTGATACTTCGGTCGTCAAGGGTCCGGGGTGTGCAACCCCTACGGGGACCAACAATAAGGGCCTCGGACTATCCGTTTTACAGCCGAAGATGACTCTAGGGTCGAGTAAACATATCCCTTCAAAGGGATTTCGTACTCCCGCAGCCGCTTCCAGGAATCCGGTAGCGCCGGATACATTAATGGGCATGTTGCAAAATGCATCCATCTCAAAGGAACATCGTACCTTAATGGGTATGGTAGTTGAGAGGATTCTGTCCGCTAGAAGCGGATTGAATGAAGCCTTCACGGGCCTACTAAGAGGCTTTGAGGTATGCAATGTAATATCTTAACCACTCTTTACATGCAGAATGCGCCTGTGTATAGATAGTAGCCCCTGAGACTCTGGTCGGCTTCCATAGGGAGGCGATCAGAGGATCAAAAAGATATGCTCAGGAAATGACATGATTAATTTGAAAACAGGTCGTTATGTCAATGGTGACTGCCCATGCTGCGGAAGTTGCAGATTTAAAGCAGAAACTTGAGTCAATGGATGAGGACATTACTTCTGTTAACAGGCGGCTCGACGAGGCACAAGGTATGTTTTTGGGGCAGTCCGCTTATGCATGTATAATAATATGAGCACGAAGCTGAGAATTATATACTGGGACATGCATAACTGCAGATGGTGCTGCCACGGTTGAGACCCTTCGAGCTGAAGTTGCCGGAACCAAGGAGCAAGCCAGAGTGAGCAATGCGGCTGTCAAGGAGGCAGCTGCTGAGTTAGAGGCCGAACAAGCCGCTCGACGCCAATGCGAGGAGTGAATATCTACCATGGCGCGAGAGCTGAAGGATGCCGCTGGCCAAGGCCATTCACTCGAGAAGGAGCACAAAGCCAAGGCAGCCGAACTCCACAAGGCTATACAACAGGCGCGAGAAGCACGGTCCGAGTCTAGAGTGGCTCGGGAGGAGATCCGACAAGCTGGGGAGATAGCGGCTGGTAAGCCCTTTCTATTACGGACTAAATTCGGCAACCCGAAGTATGCCCTGCTTAATCAATTGTGGATTTCTCCAGACGCATTCTTGGACCTGCCGAAGAGTGTCACCGATGCGACACAGTTTTACCAAGCGCAAGAAAGATGTGCAACGAAGAAGCTTCTCTGGTCATAGTTTAACGTGCCAAGGCGTCCGTCGTTGCTGAACGAACGAATGGCCCAGCGGGCCGAGCTCCACAAGGTGTCCAGAGCTGCCATGAAGGAAGTCGTTGTCCGGCTGTGGCCGACTGAGCCAATTCCAAAAAGTTATTTCAGTTTGGTGCAGCGACTTGTATATGCGGTGCCGCGTATCGATGTTGTTAAGCGGTCGACATGCATTAAGGGTGCACGGATGGCCTTTGCCCGCGTCAAGACGTACTGGGCAAAAATGAAGGCCACCGATGTTGCGGCAAAGAGTTCACCCGAGGGCAAGGACCATCGCATGCCGGAGAATTATTTTGAGTATGTCCTAGAGGGCGCCCGCTTGGTAGAGGGTCAGTGCTCGAAGGATATTATGTTCGAGTGAATGTATCAGAATTGCGATAACAATATTATGATATATTAAGGATTTGTTATATTTATGCCTTTTTCCTGAAAGGCATTTCCTCCTGTGCGGCCATTTTTTTTATAATCTGAAGGTTTGCCAGTCATCGGCTTCAGCCCCCTCGCATATAATGCGGGGGTGTTCGGAATAGCGACTGAGTACACTTGACCCAAGGTCTTGGTCTGTGAAGGAGGTGTCAGTGCGGCGAACTAGGCACTCGGACTATAGGGCTTTCACAACTTCACTTAGACATAGGAGTTTGACGGTGGATCTACAATATAGCCCCTTGTATGTATGAGGTTATCCGAATATGGCTGTGCTACATAGGTGACCGGAAAACGGTCCTTCGTGTTATACGGAAGAAATCACAAAATATTTTCATATGTCGCCGACTGGTTGACCAGCTCTCGTCGCATTGTGCCAATTAGTTTTCGGCTTTCTCTACTGAGGTGTGTCAACCAGGTGAACCGGAAACACAATCGCAATAGTTATCCCTTTACAACCCTAGCCGATAGAACAAAACATAAGGTAGTAAGCACAGGAGCCGGGAACCCAACTATTTACCAGACATGATTTAGAGCTGATGCATATAATGCCAAACTCATGACGCCGAAGTATGCTGCAGAGCTGTTCGGACTTGTTGGCAGCTAATATGTTGCCGTATCGAGCCCCTGGCGATTAGTGCCGAGGTGTGTATGTGAAACCACCGAAGAGGTAAAATATAGTTCTATGAGGAAAAGTAAGTACTGAAGACAGATTATGTTCAATGAATCTGATTGATACGTCGAAAACAATCTTACAGATTATAACACCCCTTCCCAGGTCATTTTACATGCCAGGGGTCTGTAACGCCCACGATGCGGCTATATCTCCCACGTGTCGAGGCACGACTTAGAGGCATAACCGCATTGTGGTTTTGTCGCAAGAAGGGTCATCTTCCCACTATCCCATGTAATGAACAAGAATGGGATAACGAGAGTTGGCTTACAATCGCCACTTCACAGTACATAAATATAATTCATACATCATCCAAAATCCACACATAGACTGACTACGGTCAAAACCAAATGAAAATAAGATAACCCCAAATGCTAGATCCCCGATCGTCCCAACTGGGCTCCACCACTGATCATCAGGAAAGGACACATAGTAACGACCACGTTCCTCGTCGATCTCCCACTTGAGCTCCGTTGCGTCATCTACACTGGCATCGTCGGCACCCGCAACTGTTTTGGTAGAATCTGTGAGTCACGAGGACTCAGCAATCTCACACCCGCGAGATCAAGACTATTTAAGCTTATAGGAAAAAAAATGGTGTAATGAGGTGGAGCTGCAGCAGGCACTAAGCATATATGGTGGCCAACATACGCAAGTGAGAGCGAGAAGAGAAGCAACGCAGCGGTCGCGAAGCTAGAAATGATCAAGAAGTGATCCTGAAACTACTTACATTCCTGCATAACTCAAACTGTGTTCACTTCCCGGACTCCGCCGAGAAGAGACCATCATGGCTACACACGCAGTTGATGTATTTTAATTAAGTCAAGGGACAAGTTCTCTACAACCGGACATTAACAAATTCCCATCTTCCTCATAACCGCGGGCACGACATTCGAAAGATAATACCAGTAGGGGTGTCCCAACTTAGCCCATTATAAGCTCTCACGGTCAACGAAGGATAAACTTCTCCCCGAAAGACCCGATCAGTCTCGGAATCCCGGTTTACAAGACATTTCGACAATGGTAAAACAAGACCAGCAAAGCCGCCCGAATGTGCCGACAAATCCCGATAGGAGCTGCACATATCTCATTCTCAGGGCACACCGGATGAACACTACGTACAACTAAAACCAATCCTCGAGTTTCCCCAAGGTGGCGCTACAAGTGGCTCTAGTTTGGACCAGCACTCAGTGGAACACTGGCCCGGGGGTTTAAATAAAGATGACCCTCGGGCTCGCGAAAACCCGGGGGAAAAGGCTTAGGTGGCAAATGGTAAAACCAAGGTTGGGCCTTGCTAGAAGAGTTTTATTCAAGGCGAACTGTCAAGGGTGTCCCATAAATCACCCAACCGCATAAGGAACGCAAACTCAAGGAACATAATACCGGTATGACGGAAACTAGGGCGGCAAGAGTGGAACAAAACACCAGGCATAAGGCCGAGCCTTCCACCCTTTACCAAATATATAGATGCATTAATTAAATAAAAGATATTGTGATATTCCAAAAATATCCATGTTCCAACATGGAACAAACTTCATCTTCACCTGCAACTAGCAACGCTATAAGAAGGGCTGAGCAAAAGCGGTAACTTCGCCAAACAACGGTTTGCTAGGAAAAGGATGGTTAGAGGCTATCATGGCAATATGAGAGGCATGATACAGCAAGTGGTAGGTAGCGCAGCATGGCAATAGAACGAACAACTAGCAAAGCAAAGATAGAAGTGATTTTGAGGGTATGGTCATCTTGCCTGCAAGGTTCTCAGAGTTGTCGAAAGCTTGATCCTCGTAAGCGTACTCAAAAAGTTCCTCGTTCACGAACTCGTCTCCCGGCTCTAACCAAAACAAGAACACAAGCAAACGGAACCACAATCAATCAAGGGAAATGCTCAAGCAACATGATGCAATACATGAATGATATGCAAGATATGATATGTAATGCATATGCGTGCTCCGGAAGAAAAATGATGAACAAGGCAGTAACTTAGAGATGAGATGATTCCGGTCGAAATCGATATAAAGATGAGATGATTCCGGTCGAAATCGATATAAAGATCACCGGAAACGGATGCACGATTTGCAAATGGCAAGCAAAACAAGAATGACACGAATCTGCGATTAACAGCATGATAGCACTTAGAATACATCAAGTAACAATGCTACAACACCCCAACATAGCAACAAAGCATATGACAGTAATCTACAGGAGATGATTGACAAAAGATGAACACTGAGCTACGGCTAGATCACAACAGAGGTGGTTCAAACAAGCATGGCAAAAGTGCAAAAGATATCAGGTTCACAGACAATGTTCAGAGCAAGCTAAACACATGCTACAGGAACTTAACATAGCAAAACAAGGCATGGCATGAATCTACAAAATGCATGTGACAAAAGTCCCTTACTGACTATAAGCCAAAAAGGACCAGAAGATACGATGGAAACCATCTAAACATTGCAAGTTTCATTAACAGGTTTCAGACTTCGCAGAAAACAGAGCATGGCAGAAACAGACATTATGAGGGCATCTTTGTGAGCTTGATGCACTCATCGCAAAGCAATTCATGACAAAACAAGCATACCTACAGCAAGATGGCATGTTTATGAAACTATCCATGGCAAGAGCAAATACATAGCATGAAAGGAAAAACTACAACAAGCTTGGCAAAATCGAATATCTTGTTAACAATCTGCCAGAAATATTTAATAGCAAAAGTAGAGCAAGATTGATTTGTGCTAGGGCGCTCCATAATTGCAAACAAGGGCATGGATGGATAGAGCACAACTATAACTACAAAACATCCTCAATGAACATAACCAAAAGGAGTATGGATCTTTCTGTAGCCACATGGATACATAGCAACAAAATAACAACAGTCACAGACTTGGCAAAAATAACACATGTGCTAGTAGCCACATGGACCCAGAAATCAGAAACATCACGAAGCCTAGTTTGCATGCTTGTGCTAGTCACCACAAAGACCACAAAAATACATGGCATAAATATTTGTATAGATGGCATGGCTTACATCAAAACACATGTGGAGCTCATGCCCATAAGATGCACACATCAATAGCAACAAAAATAACAAATCCTCATGTTCTGATAAGTAACAGCAGTTAACAGCAACTAGCACTCTTGCGCCAGAGATTTGGGCATCAAGATGGACTCAAATGAACATGGCACAATGGAACAAAATAAAGAGCATCACGAGGCGAACATTTCGATATATTACACGCACGAAACGTAGCTATATGCAGAGCGTTATGATGCAATGAACATGGGCATATAAAGTAAAAACTTCATGACTTGGAGAAAAATCGGGGAAGAGGAGAAGAAAGTCAACCCTGCGTTTGGATCGGATCGGGCCCGAGGCTCGCCGGAGTGCTGCTCACCGGAGCTCGGGGCGGAGCGGCCGGAGCTCGGGGAAGAGGAGGGAGAGGGCGAGGAGGAGTGGCTGGAGGGAGGCGCAGCAGGGGAGGCGGCGGCAACCGGTGACGAGGGCGGCGGAGGAGACGGGGCGCGCCGGACCTCGCGGCGGTGGCGGCCGGTGACGAGGCGCGGCGGAGGACGGCGGCGAGGCGGCGGGATCCGGCGGCGGCGCGGGGAACCGAGGGCGGAGGCG
>NC_057811.1:262282122-262291873 GCF_018294505.1 Triticum aestivum
GTACGGGCGGCGGGCTCGGCCACGTGGCGCGCTGAGATTGGCGCGGGGCGGCGGCGCTGGTTCGTCCGGCGGCAGCGGACGCGTCCGGCCGCGGAGAGGTGAAGGGGACTAGGGTTAGGGTGGTTTTTGCCCGAGATTTTGGAGGGGGGAGGTATTTTTATAGGTAGAGGGAGCTAGGAGACTCCAAATGGAGTGCGGTTTTCGCCCACACGATCGTGATTGAACGACCTAGAGCATGGAAGAGACTTAGAGGGGTTTTGGGCTGTTTGAAGGGGGTTTTTGCTGCAGCACATAAAAGGACTTTGCGGTTACCCGGTTAACCGTTAGAGCACCAAACGACCTCCAAATGTAACGAAACTTGACAGGTGGTCTACCGGTGGTATACCAAGGCCACTTGGCAAGCGTTGGTCCATTCCGAGAACGTTTAACACCCGCTCACAAAAAGAAAAAAGAGGGACACACCGGTGCGCGTGGGAGTGCCGGATTGCAAAACGGACAATCGGGAAAATGCTCAGATGCATGAGACGAACTCGTATGCAAATGCAATGCACATGGTGACATGATATGGGATGCATGACATGAACAAAATGCAAAACAAAAACAAAACCCAACCACGAAGGGAATATCATAACACATAGCCGAAAATGGCATGAGTCGGAGTTACAAATATGGAAAGTTACATCTGGGGTGTTACAACACTCCACCACTACGAGAGGATCTCGTCCCGAGATCTAGGACTGAAAGAACTCCGGATATTCGGAACGGAGGTGGTCCTCGCGCTCCCAGGTGGCTTCTCGGTCGGAATGGTGCGACCACTTCACTTTCAGGAATTTGATTGACTTGTTGCGAGTCTTGCGCTCAGTTTCTTCAAGAATAGCAACGGGGTGCTCATGATAAGACAGATCTTCTTGGAGGTCAATCTCTTCGAAGTTGATGGTGTGCTCAGGAGTCTTGAAGCACTTGCGAAGCTATGACACGTGGAACACATCGTGCACATTCGCGAAGTTGGAAGGAAGCTCAAGTTGAAAGGACCCGCGTATCTAGGGGCAAGCTTCCCTTTGATACCGAAGCGGCGAGTGCCTTTCATTGCAGAGACGCGGAGGTAGACATGGTCTCCGATCTCGAAAGCCACATGACGGTGCTTACTATCATAGTAACTCTTCTGACGCGATTGCGCGACTTTGAGATTTTCACGGATGACTTTACACATTTCTCCAGCCTCTGTGATTAAGTCATTGCCAAGAAGTTGGCGTTCACCAGTCTCTGACCAATTGAGAGGAGTACGACACTTTCTGCCATAGAGAATTTTGAATGGGGCCTTGCCCGAACTCGCTTGGAAGCTGTTGTTGTAGGAGAACTCGGCATATGGAAGACAATCTTCCCATTTCATGCCAAAGGAAATGACACAAGCCCTGAGCATATCTTCAAGGATTTGATTGACTCGCTCGACTTGGCCACTAGTTTGAGGATGGAAAGCTGTGCTGAAGCGAATGTTAGTGCCTATGGCCTTCTGGAAGGAGTCCCAGAACTTAGAAGTGAAGATGCTTCCACGATCTGAAGAAATCAATTGTGGAATGCCGTGCAAAGAGACAATCCTAGAGGTGTATAGCTCTGCCAACTGAGCCGCTGTGATAGATTCTTTGATTGGAAGGAAATGAGCCACTTTAGTAAGCTTGTCAATGACAACGAAGATAGCATCATTTCCATGCTTGGACTTTGGAAAACCAGTCACGAAGTCCATTTCGATATGATCAAACTTCCATTCTGGGATAGCAAGAGGTTGGAGGAGACCAGCTGGTCGTTGGTGTTCTGCTTTCACCCTTCGACAGACATCACATTCGTTCACGAATTGAGCGATTTCTCGCTTCATTCGAGTCCACCAATTCGACTGCTTGAGGTCATGGTACATCTTCGTACTTCCAGGAGGAATGGAAAGAAGAGAATTGTGCGCCTCGTTCATAATGACTTTCCTTAGATCACCTTTAGGAACCACAATCCGGTCCTCAAAGAATAAAGTGTCTCTGTCATCAATGCGATAGCACTTGTATCTGGAAAGACCCTTGTCGATACCATGTTTCACCTTCTTCACCATGGTATCCAGGAGTTGTGCCTCACGAATTTGATCTTCCAAAGTAGGAGAGACTATGAGGTTGGCAAGAAAGCCTTTAGGAACAACTTGGAGATTCAGCTTGCGGAAAGTTTCACAAAGATCCGGTTGGAATGGCTTGAGAATTAAGCTGTTGCAATAAGCCTTCCTGCTTAAAGCATCTGCAATGACATTGGCTTTGCCTGGAGTATATTCAATACTCGGATTGTACTCTTGAATCATTTCGACCCATCGAGTCTGCCTGAGGTTGAGGTTGGGCTGAGTGAAGATGTACTTGAGACTCTTGTGATCGGTGAATATGTCCACTTTTCTTCCCAACAAGAGATGTCTTCATGTTATTAATGCATGGACAACTGCCGCCAACTCAAGATCGTGAGTGGGGTAGTTCTTTTCGTTGGGCTTCAACTGATGAGAGGTATAGGCCACAACTTTCTTTTCTTGCATTAACACAGCACCGAGACCTTGGAGAGAAGCATCACAGAAAACTTCGAATGACTTGGATTCGTCAGGAGGAGTTAAGACAGGAGCTGTGACGAGTTTCTCTTTGAGAGTGTTGAAAGCAACGTCACACTCAGGAGACTAGACATACTTCACATGCTTCTGTAGGAGGTTGGAAAGAGGCTTTGCAATCTTAGAGAAATTCTCAACGAATCTTCGGCAATAGCTTGCAAGACCAAGAAAACTGCGGAGCTGCTTGACATTTCTGAGGAGGTTCCCAATTCACAATTGCGGACACCTTCTCGGGATTAACAGCGATGCCCTTGGCAGAGATGATGTGACCAAGGTAAAGAACTTCATCAAACCAAAACTCACATTTGGAAAACTTCGCATAAAATTGATACTCTCTGAGCTTGTCGAGCACCAATCGCAAATGTTTGGCATGATCCTTCTTATTCTTGGAGAAGACCAAGATATCATCGAGATACACCAGGACGAATTCATTGGTATAGGGGTTGAAGATGAAATTCATCATCCGAGAGAATGTTGGAGTAGCATTGACAAGGCCGAAAGACATGACAGTATATTCATAAGAACCAAAGCTTGTTCTGAATGCTGTCTTGGGAATATCTTCTTCACGAATGCGAATCTGATGATAACCCATACGAAGATCAAGCTTGGAGAATACTTTAGCACCTTTGAGTTGCTCGAATAACTCATTGATGTTGGGAAGTGGATACTTGTTCTTGATTGTCTTCTTGTTCAATGGACGGTAGTCGACACAAAGCCGGTCCGTGCCATCCTTCTTCTGGACAAAAACAACACCACAACCCCACGGAGATGAACTCGGTCTCATCAAACCCAGACGCTCTTGTTCATCGAGCTGTTTCTTGAATTCCTTCAGCTCCTTGGGTCCAAGCTTGTATGGACGCTTGCAAACGGGTTCCGTGCCCGGCTCAAGATCGATAACGAACTCAACTGGCCGGTGAGGAGGCATACCCGGAAGCTCTTCTGGAAAGACATCTTGGTACTCACAAACGACTGGAATTTGAGAGATGGCATTCAATTCGCCCTTCTCATTGAGAGGAAACAACCGAATGGTTTCATCACGAGCGGCATAAATAATCACATCCTCAGAAGAGTGTGTCAATTGAATTTCCCTGGCAGCACAAGTTGAGCCTTGAGCTTAGAAAGCCAGTCCATCCCGAGAATAAGATCAATATCCGAGTCACCAAGAACAATTGGTTTGGCCAGAAATTTATAGTTCCCCATCTTGATGGAAACATCCGGGACACAATTATTAGATGTCATTTGCTTACCCGGGGACACAATCTTAAACGGGATAGGAATCTTTTCCATCAAAAACTCATGCTTGGCAACAAAAGGTCTTGAAAAGAAAGAAAGAGATGCACCAGTATCAAATAAGACTTTTGCAGGAATATCATTAACTGAGAGATTACCCACTATCACATCAGTAGATTCCTCCGCTTGAGCTGCATTCATCATGTTCACCTTAGCAGACTTGGGATTATGCTTGACCACTGCATTGCTGGAAGATCTCACAGGAGGAGGAGGCGGAAGACGCCTTTGGTTGAAGCACTTGTTAGCATAGTGACCTCTCTGCTGACACTTGTTGCAAGTCACCTCTGTGAGTGGACGATGATAAGGAGCATTCGACTTTGGAGCTTGATTCTGAGACTTGTTCTGATAGCCAGAGTTGGAAGAGTGGGAAGATCCATGGCCGCCGTTGTTCTTCTGCTGGTAAGGCTGACGAAACAGAGGAGGAGGAGGCAACCAGAACTTCTGTTGCTTAGCAGCCACTAGTGAGGAAGAAGACGACTGAACTGCGTCCCTGACTCTCTTCTTAGAAGCCTCACACTTGAGCTGAGCAACCTCTTGCTTCAGTGCCATGTTATAGAATTGATCAAACTGAGTAGGCTCAACAAGAACGAGAGCTAACTGCAGATCCTCGCTAAGGCCACCTCTGAAGTGATAGATCATGCTCTTTTCATCAGGAACATCTTGTTTAGCGAAGCGAGCAAGTTTCTGAAACTGGATGTTGAATTGATACACAAACATGTTGCCTTGCTTGAGATTGCGGAACTCCTCACGCTTACTCTCAACAACACTTTGTGGAATGTGGTGAGCTTTGAAGTCCCGACAAAAGTCAGTCCAAGTGATCACACGACCTCCTCTGGAATCTTTGTATTGTTGATACCAATCAGCAGCTTGGTCATTGAGCTGAAAAGAAGCGAACTTGACATAGTCCTCAGGCCTGACATTGCTACATTCAAAATGCTTGTTGATGTCCACGAGCCAATCATTGGCATCTATGGCCTCGGCACAGTAGCTGAAAGACTTGGGCTGATTTGCGAGAAATTGGTTGAGGGTAGCAAAGTGAGGCTGATTGTTGCCTTGGCCTTGATTTCCTTGATTGCCTTGCCCTTGGGTGCGTTCTTGCAAGATTTGCAGAATCATCCGAGCATTGGCGTTGGTGGCTGCCATGATAGCTTGCCATGCCTCCGGAGGCGGAGGTGGTGGCGGAGGGTTCGCCTGACTCCCTTCATTGCGTTCCGGATTCTGACGCGTTGGCGGAGCCATCCTGAAGAGGGTGACATCCGTTAGCATCTTGATAGACAGATAGGCAAATTGAATCAACGGATAGAAATTGCAACATATAGTCTTCACAATAAACATTCGAACGAGGATGAACGAATGAATTCCATAGTAAATCATCACACTTCCATTAAGTTGAGAAGCCACATAGAAAAAGGTATGGAATCAACATTTGACTTCGAAGCAACTCGAATACCACAATTCAAAACAAAACAAAGTATTGGCTTGCAGAATAAGCCGAAACAAACATATGATAGAGATTTCGTCCGAAGTTTTCGTGCTGGGGCCCACACGGGCTCGATTGTATAGCACCATCATGTACAAGGCAGTGGACATGACATACGAAGCGTCCCCGAGTCGGCATAGCCAAGGACTTTTTAAGACACTACGAGACCACTGTAAAACCAAACGTGGAAAGGCGGACCACTAGACGTCGAACCCCAATCTCATATCATGCGTCTGTCGGAAAGATATCCTAGGAGCTACTTGGATTCCCACTTATAAACTCCCAAAACTTTCTGGTTATGCAATCTGGTGTTGGGGATATAGGGGACACAAAATATATCACCCAAACTAGCAATCCCTAGATCCAGCTGTATCCATCCGTCAACACATAACCAAGAAACCTTCAGAAATCGTGTACCTCAACCTTCGAAAAGCATCCGTTATACGAGTTATGGCAATACTCCCGAACTCCCGCCCCAGTACTGGGTGGCGTCGAGGTGATCTTACCAACAACTGCATAAAAGAGATTTCGATGTCGGTGAAACTCAGTTATTCCAGAACTGCAACGATAAAATTGTGACGACAACACCTCGGAGCTCAACTCCCCGGGACACTGCCACAACCCCTAAATGTCAGGAGGCACCAAGAACAATGTTCTCGTCACAAAACCATCGGAACGATTCCAAGATACCCGCGTGATCCTAAATTTTTTTTTGTGAAATTTGAGGAGAGAAGAGTCAAAACTTCGACGTCAGGAGGCCTCACCAGAGTGACGAAGGGACTGAGGAGTAAAAAGAATCCTACTCTCCGATATATATATAATCCTAAGACTCAAAAATTTTTTGTTCTAGACTCAACAACGCCAGCGATTCGATCAAGCAGGGGGCTCCTAAGTCGGGAATGGCTCTGATTACCAACTGTAACGCCCACGATGCGGCTATATCTCCCACGTGTAGAGCCACGACTTAGAGGCATAACCGCATTGTGGTTTTGTCGCAAGAAGGGTCATCTTCACACAATCCCATGTAATGAACAAGAATGGGATAACGAGAGTTGGCTTACAATCACCACTTCACACAATACATAAATATAATACATACATCATCCAAAATCCACACATAGACCGACTACGGTCAAAACCAAATGAAAATAAGATAACCCCAAATGCTAGATCCCCGATCGTCCCAACTGGGTTCCACTACTGATCATCAGGAAAGGACACATAGTAACGACCACGTTCCTCGTCGAACTCCCACTTGAGCTCGGTTGCGTCATCTGCACTGGCATCGTCGGCACCTGCAACTGTTTTGGTAGAATCTGTGAGTCACGAGGACTCAGCAATCTCACACCCGCGAGATCAAGACTATTTAAGCTTATAGGAAAAAAATGGTGTAATGAGGTGGAGCTGCAGCAGGCACTAAGCATATATGGTGGCTAACATACGCAAGTGAGAGCGAGAAGAGAAGCAACGCAGCGGTCACGAAGCTAGAAATGATCAAAAGTGATCCTGAAACTACTTACGTTCATGCATAACTCAAACCATGTTCACTTCCCGGACTCCGCCGAGAAGAGACCATCACGGCTACACACGCAGTTGATGTATTTTAATTAAGTCAAGGGACAAGTTCTCTACAACCGGACATTAACAAATTCCCATCTGCCTCATAACCACGGGCACAACTTTCGAAAGATAATACCATGCAGGGGTGTCCCAACTTAGCCCATTATAAGCTCTCACGGTCAACGAAGGATAAACCTTCTCCCGGAAAGACCCGATCAGTCTCGGAATCCCAGTTTACAAGACATTTCGACAATGGTAAAACAAGACCAGCAAAGCCGCCCGAATGTGCCGACAAATCCCGATAGGAGCTGCACATATCTCGTTCTCAGGGCACACCGGATGAACTCTATGTACAACTAAAACCAATCCTCGAGTTTCCCCAAGGTGGCGCTGCAAGTGGCTCTAGTTTGGACCTGCACTCAGAGGAACACTGGCCCGGGGGTTTAAATAAAGATGACCCTCGGGCTCGCGAAAACCCGGGGAAAAAGGCTTAGGTGGCAAATGGTAAAACCAAGGTTGGGCCTTGCTTGAGGAGTTTTATTCAAGGCGAACTGTCAAGGGGGTCCCATAAATCACCCAACCGCGTAAGGAATGCAAACTCAAGGAACATAATACCGGTATGACGGAAACTAGGGCGGCAAGAGTGGAACAAAACACCAGCCATAAGGCCGAGCCTTCCACCCTTTACCAAATATATAGATGCATTAATTAAATAAGAGATATTGTGATATTCCAAAATATCCATGTTCCAACATGGAACAAACTTCATCTTCACCTGCAACTAGCAACGCTATAAGAAGGGTTGAGCAAAAGCGGTAACTTAGCCAAACAACGGTTTGCTAGGAAAAGGATGGTTAGAGGCTGTCATGGAAATATCAGAGGCATGATACAGCAAGTGGTAGGTAGCGCAACATGGCAATAGAACGAACAACTAGCAAAGCAAAGATAGAAGTGATTTCGAGGGTATGGTCATCTTGCCTACAAGGTTCTCAGAGTTGTCGAAAGCTTGATCCTCGTAAGCGTACTCAACAAGTTCCTCGTTCACAAACTCGTCTCCCGGCTCTACCCAAAATAAGAACACAAGCAAACGGAACCACAATCAATCACGGGAAATGCTCAAGCAACATGATGCAATACATGAATGATATGCAAGATATGATATGCGATGCATATGCGTGCGCCGGAAGAAAAATGATGAACAAGGAAGTAACTTGGCAAACCAAGTATGCCACTGGAAAGATGAGCTGATTTCGGTCGAAATCGTTATAAAGATCACCGGAAACGGATGCACGGTTTGCAAATGGCAAGCAAAACAAGAATGACATGAATCTGCGATTAACAGCATGATAGCACTTAGAATACATCAAGTAACAATGCTATAGCACCCCAACATGGCAACAAAGCATATGAAAGTAATCTAAAGGAGATGGTTGACAAAATATGAACACTGAGATACGGCTAGATCACAACAGAGCAGGTTCAAACAAGCATGGCAAAAGTGCAAAAGATATCAGGTTCACAGACGGTGAAATTACTGGACATGGCTGTAACAGCATCAGGTATCAATGTCCACAGCAAGCTAAAAACATTCTACATGAACTTAACATAGCAAAACAAGGCATGGCATGAATGTACTTAATGCATGTGACAAAAGTCCCTTACTGACCATAAGCCAAAAAGGATCAGAAGATATGATGGAAACCATGTAAACATAGCAAGTTTCGTTAACAGGTTTCAGACTTAGCAGAAAACAGAGCATGGCAGAAACAGACATTATGAGGGCATCTTTGTTTGCTTGATGCACTCATCACAAAGCAATGCATCACAAAACAAGCATACCTGCAGCAATATGGCATGTTTATTAAACTATGCATGGCAAGATCAAATACATAGCATGAAAGGAACAACTACAACAAGCTTGGCAAAATTGAATATCATGTTAACAATCTGCTAGAAATATTTTAGAGCAAAAGTAGAGCAAGATTTATTCATGCTAGGTCACTCCATAATTGCAAACAAGGGCATGGATGGATAGAGCACAACTATAACTACAAAACATCCTTACTGAACATAACCAAACGGAGTATGGATCTGTCTGTAGCGACATGGATACATAGCAACAAAATAACAGCAGTCACAGACTTGGCAAAATTACTAAGTCCCTGAAATCAGAAATATGACGAAGCCTAGTTTGCGTGCTTGTGCTAGTCACCACAGAGACCACAAAAATACATAACATAAATCTCTGTAAAGATGGCATGGCTTAAATCAAAACACATGTGGAGCTCATGCCCATAAGATGCACAAATCAATAGCAACAAAAATAACAAATCCTCATGTTCTGATAAGTAACAGCAGTTAACAACAACTAGCACTCTTGCGCAAGAGATTTGGGCATCAAGATGGAATCAAATGAACATGGCGCAATGGAACAAAATGAAGAACATCATGAGACGAACATTTCTATATATTACACGCACGAAACGGAGCTATATGCAGAGAGTTATGATGCAATGAACAGGGGCATATAATGTAAAAACTTCATGACTTGGAGAAAAATCGGGGAAGAGGAGAAGAAAGTCAACCCTGCGTTTGGATCGGATCGGGCCCGAGGCTCGCCGTAGTGCTGCTCGCCGGAGCTCGGGGCGGAGCGGCCGGAGCTCGGGGAAGAGGAGGGAGAGGGCGAGGAGGAGTGGCCGGAGGGAGGCGCAGCCGGGGAGGCGGCGGCGACCAGCGACGAGGACGGCGGAGGCGACGGGGCGCGCTGGACCTCGCGGCGGCGCTTGCCGGTGATGAGGCGCGGC